>NC_042493.1:98578184-98587343 GCF_005508785.2 Acyrthosiphon pisum
CATGTATATATAGGTAATTAGGTAATATATATGTGTGTGCTCAGCTATACGCGTACTGCTTATGGATCAGAGGTGTAGTGACGTCGGCACGATCCATTACATTGGCGGTGAGTAGTGGTGGTGACGGGCGATCTATGGTTGGGCGGGGAGTGGTGGGACGGCAGCCAGATCTATGGCTGGGCGGGAGTAGCGGAGGTGGCAGGCTGGGCGTGGAGTAGCGGAGGTGGCGGTGGCGGTGGCGGTCCTAGGATCGGCAAATATATCCTACTACCCAGAATTGTTCAAACGTCCACCAACCAAGATTAGTCCGTCCTTTATAAATAGACATAGGGACTTCAGTTTACTTTTTAGGTTCAACGCCCTTTGAGATTCCAGAGATCGCAACTCATCAAGGAAACATTCGGCTTGGACTTGTTTCAGTATACATACTCCGGCCGCTTGCAGTTCTCTTACAGACAAATGAACTTCACTTGGTACCCTTCTTGTTCTCAAATATTCTACAAGTCTTTTTAACCAAGCTGTTGCTCTCTGCAGCCGTGACCAGGAGGAGTAATGTTGAACCAACTCTTGATTAGATTGAACTCCGACTAATGCAAATTGTATCAGGTATTTCTTCTTCCTTCAATATGTTTTTTGGGACCTTTTCCCACAACTCATCTGATATGCCTAACCAATCAGGTCCATTCCACCAAAGATTAGAAGCACTTATCTCCGTTACATTAGTACCTCGAGATATCATATCAGCAGGGTTCTTATCTGTTCTTACATAATTCCATTGATGCATTTGTAAGCTCTAAGATCTGATTAACGCGATTATGAGATTGTGCATTTAACCAACTAAGAACTACAGTGGAGTCTGTCCACAAATTACACTTATGACGATCAATTTCCCAAGCATCCGCTAGCTTTTGGAGTAATTGTGCTAATACCAAGGCACCATTCAGTTCAACATGAGGAATTGTTGAACCATTTGTTGGCGCTACACTACTCCTAGCATACAGCAGTCGAACCTGCCACGTATTTTCGGAACAGCGCGATCGTATATATATGCAAGCCCCATAGGCTTCTTGCGATGCATCACAGAATCCGTGTATTTGGAATTCATTTGGTTTGGGTAGAACCTTTCTTGGGATGGATACATTTTGCAGTTTCTCTAAATCCTTATGGAATGACATCCACCGATCATGAATGTCTGAAGACAAGGGACTATCCCAATCAATTTACAAAGCCCATACCTGCTGTAAAAATATCTTTCCCTTTACGAGTATTGGGGATATTAAACCTATGGGGTCAAACACCTTGTTCAAATCGGATAGAAGTGTTCTTTTGGTCGATTTTGATCGTGCTGGAGTTGGTATGACATTGAGCCTGAACTCGTCAAGTACTGGGTTCCAACATAAGCGGAGAGACTTGACCATTTCTTCATTTCCTAATTCCAAGGTGAATAAGGGGTCCCTGACATTTTTCCAATATATCCCAAGACGTAAGAGGAATTCGAACACCACTTTCTTAGAGGTAATTTTGCTGAGGCTAGAATTGACGTTATCTCTTTGTACAATTGAATACATTCAGCTTCGGTTTCACCTCCCGCCATAAGATCATCCATATAAAAATCCTTCGTTATCGCGTCCGCAGCTCTGGGAAAATGTTCGTACGCTTGTTGTGCCAACGTTACCAAACACTGCCTTGTCATGAACGAGGCTGGTTTTGTACCATAAGTTACCGTGACCAATCGATAGGTCCGCAGAGCTTCACTAGGATCATTTCGCCAGAAAATCCATTGGAGATCCCAGTCTTGTTCTGCCACAGCTACTTGTCGGAACATCTTCTCAATGTCAGACGAAATTACATATTGAAATTTTCTAAAACCCGTAAGAATTGAGAATATGTTCTCCTGCGTCTTTGGACCTCGCATCAATACGTCGTTGAGTGAAAACCCTGAAGAAGTTCTCGCTGAGGCGTCAAAAATGATTCGAATTTTAGTTGTTAAACTTGAGCTCTTGAATACTGCATGGTGTGGTAAGTAGCATGATCGCTTAGGAATATTCGATTCCTTCACAACTTCTTATATATGGCCCATCTCCAGATAATCCTTTATGAACTTCGTGTACTCAATTCACAAGTCTGCATCTTGCTGTAGTTTTCTCTCCACACTGAGAAACCTAGATGTAGCTGAATTGACACTCTGACCTAAATTAGTTAGGTCTGTTTTGACGGGTAATTGCAGCACGAAACGACCTTCCTCATTTCGTCTGAATGTGGACTGAAAATGTTCGAGCCCATGGTTTTCTTCGGTAGAACACTGGTTTGCCTTTGATTGTTTGTCGTACAAAACATCTTCGTGGCCGAGAATTGCCTTAGATTCTTCTTCCAACGATCTGCCAACACTTAGCAGACATGTGTGGCTCAACTCACCGGTGACTATCCAACCCAACTTGCTGTCCTGCAGATATAACATCTTCACATCCAGCTGTATACGACTTGGCTGCAATATGTCAAAGAATGCACCACCTCCAATCAATAAGTCGATTTGTTTGGAATCACAGAAATGAGGGTCAGCTAGCTGTGGTAATAGTTCACTTGGAATTGTCCAGCCTTCCACTGGAGTACGAACAGGTTGTAGTTGTGACATGATAACAGGTAAGGTATGACAAGATAAGTTGAAACTCGATGAACCCAATCTGGTATCAACATGTACATCAACATAGGTACTAGACTGGAGTGTGTTTGCTCCTATGCCACTAACTGGAAGCGACGACCTTGCAGCTGGTAATTGTAGTTGTTTTGCTAGTCTCTTGGATATGAAGTTAACCTGCGAACCACTATCTAGTATGGCATGGCATTTCCTACGCACACCTTGATGGTCCCTTACTAGAAATACTGCTGTTGACAAAAATACGTGTCCATGTTCTTGATGAACTAGTAATACCTTTTTTGAGCCAGTCTGGTTTGAAGACGAAGCTAAACCTTCTTCAGGCGTGTCCTCGTCACTCACAGATTTCGAAGGTTCCCTTTTTCTTTCATAATGAAGTAAAGTATTGTGCTTCCCTTTGCAGACAAAGCAATTATATCTTAATCTGCATTTATCAGCTGCATGTGCTGGATGAAGACAGTTGAAACATAGCTTAGTTACACGTACAAAATTAATTCGATCTCCGACTGAAAGGTTCTTAAAACTGCTACATGTATACAACCTGTGGATGCTTGTGCAGTATGCGCATTTTTCTTTCACTTCGGATGCTGATACAAGAGCACCTATTGAGTGGGCTCCAAACTTCTTACTACTCGCTGATTGGGTGAGTTGAGCTTCCTTCAATTGGTTTTGTTTTGAATACCTTGTGCCCGAATTATTTGGAATAACCTTAGATCCCTTTTGATTTAAACCTACTGTCTCTGAACCTTCTGACGCCACACACCAGCTAGCCAGAAACGATTCGAGGTCCGAGTACTTGGGTAAATCAGTGTTTCTCAGATGTAGTTGCCATCCATGCCTGGTGCTTCTGTTAAGACGTCCTGTAACTATAGTGATTAACCACGCATCCCATTGTTCGATCGATTGGTCAAGCGCTCTCAGTGCGGCAACGTGAGTGCTTACATGTGAATAAAGTTCTTGCAGCGCTGATGCTGATGGTTCTTCGATCCTTGGACATTCAAGAAGCGATCGTATGTGCGACTGAATTACAAGACTAGGGTTGTCGTATCGTTGCTTGAGCCTTTCAACAACTACCGAATAGTTGCCGTCGTTGATAGGAATAGAACGCACCAAGTCTAATGCTTGCCCTTGTAAACACGAACGCAAATAATAAAACTTCTGAGCATCTGAATATTCATTTCCTTCATGTACTATAGCACGGAAAATATCGAAGAATGAAGACCATCCTGGTATGATTCCATTGAAGTGGTATTGGTGGCAGCTGATTCCGATGTCCTGAACTGCTAGAAATGTGCGAAGCATTGTGAACAGAAGTGTTTGATACCTTATCTGCCTTGATAATTTCTTGAATCTGTGATCTTATCATAAAATAAAGTTCTTCAAAATTATTCCTCTCAGTTTCAGCTTCTACAGTATCTACAATAGAAATCAATTCGATTTGGGACTGAATGTCATCAAACTTCCTGTTTATTTGTGGCAGCTCCTCCTGCCTGAACTCGAGTAATAAGACTGCTTGCTCACCGATAACGAAATTTGAAACAAAGGTTTGGGCACGTGAGAGGCGGATAAAAAATCGATATTGGCAGCAATGAACACTACCGATAAATACTATGGTAACGTTGCCACCATTGTTGGCCTCGGACTCAAAAACATTGTAGAACGTACACCCGAAGCTATAACCGACAGTAATTGTGCAATATATCCACAGTTCAGTCGTGTAGAACCGGGTAAGCATGCGTTATACTTCATTATACATTTATCCAATATAATCTAACACATTTTTTCGTAGAACAAAAGGACAACGCCACACAAGGAGCAGAGTCCAAGGGTAATGCAGAACCATCTGATACCACAACAAAATCAACAAATAACACTGACTCAGGGGGACAATTGCGTACTGATCACCAGCACGTCCATAACTTCGATAGTAATTTTTCAACTAGCGGTAATAACATGGACACTCCTACATCGTCGTTCAAGAGGGCTGCTGATTCCCCAGCGGGGGCTTCCTTTAGCAAGAAATCCAATATGGTTTTACCTGGTATTGCTAGTGCCACTGCTTCTGACAGCGATACGGGAAATCCCAGTCCTGAAAATGCTGTATTACCTAGACCCAATCACATTACAACAGGCTATACTATGGTATTCAAAAAATGTCATTCATTTATATCATACGGATTGGAAAATGTTGGACTTATCTTCTACGGTAAAAGGATTGCACGTGGTAACAACTTCGTTGAATCACATACCGGTCGAATATCCGTTTTTGTATTTATCGAATACAGGTTAGTGAGTACTACACCGGGTTCATTGTGTAAACACGTAAAACAGTTCGTGTTTAACCACCGACCGTGAAACACGTGTGTTATATCGCTAACGTTTTTATAGCTGCCGATAGCACGTCTATCTTATCGTCGTCCAGCAGGTAATATGATTTGATTATTATATTATAACCCCTGCACGCTTTACTATTCGAGTAATGAATAAATCAAAGGGCACAATGCCCAACACCAACACTTTTACTAATAAATTTTTAAATTTCAAAAGCTCAAACGTTTCATCTAAATCAAACAAACAACTAAAAAACCTTCGATTCCTCGATCATCCGCAACTACGGCCGCGGTGGTTACAAATCGCTGTACTCCCCCCATGCGCAATACCACCAACAACTCGCCGCAACGTACCGTCAATAAGAACATTACACCCTCCTCCTCTCCCGCACCGCAAGCCGATAACACACACGCCACAGCCGTTATCGCGACTCACACTAATTACGATAACTCGATCAGTTCACAGCCATTATAAGCACATACGTGCAGTACTACATTAATCAATAACAAGGATAATAATATAAATTTTGCATATGCCGCTGCCATGGATAAAATTCCGATCAAGGATCACACTATCGTTTTTAATTCTATAGACGGTGTACCTCAAATACAATACATTTTAGCGATCGGAAAAATAGTACAACCCAATAACATAAAATTCGTCTTCAGAATATCAAATAATCGTTTTTGTATTTTCTTGTCAAATAAACAAATTTTGGACAACTTAATGCAAACAACAAATCATATTAATATTCACGACCATGTTATTCAAATACGCAGACTTATAAATCCAGCAAAAAGATTTATCATATCTAACGTATGTCCATCCATTCCAAACCAAGCAATTGTAGATGCCCTAAAAAATTCAAATATTGTCCCAATCTCATAAATTACACACCTTAAAGCCGGAATCAAGGTAGAAGGCTATGAACATATAATGAGTTTTCGCCGCCAAATTTATATAAATTACGATGATGTCCCTAAGCTTCCTAGCTCAATATTAATCAATGTAAACGATAATCAATTCAGAATATTTTTCACCGACGAAAAAATAACTTGTTTTTTATGTAAATCGGTTGACCACACAACAACTAACTGTAATAAAAACACTGAAGATAAATTTAAAAGTGATCATCCGTCTGTTTCCAATGCAACAAATACTCTTGATATTACCACTGAAGTACAAATAGAAGACACTCTCCCATCCTCAACACCTGAATTAGAATTTCTTGAAAAAATCACTATGGGCTGGTCTAATGAACCAGAGCCCACTTCACAATCAAACATCACTCCGGATGTATCCCATGACTCACCTCTAAACGAGACCTATAAAAGACCTTTCTCCGAATCGTCATCCTGAAAACCCCCTTCCTCACCGAACAACTTAAACACCCCCACGATCATTCCGACCAGGGAAAATTCCAAAAAAAACACAAAATATGTTCGCGATCAAACTCGTCAAACAGACAAAAAAATGCCTACGAAGAGGGCCTAAAAACAGTGGAAGAATTTTTCACCACCAATGATTCCTCACCAATTACTTTTCTCCAATTTAGATACATCTTAGACAATTTTACTCTCAAATCAATGAACATTCACACGCTGACCAAAAATGCAAATACCGATTTAATATCTCTAATGGACTTATTAGACTCGATTCGAGAGATAGTAAGAGATCGTAAACTCAAAATACGCCTTTCAAAGTTAGCACAACTTCTGTTTCAAGCACTACCTCCTCATGAATCCCCTGCATAAGCCAAACTCAATCAATATAACACACATATAGCTGAACAACCATATCATCACTCATTTCATAACTTATAAAAATATATTATCTATGAATCATATTATTCAATGGAACATAAATGGTCTACAAAAGCACTACACAGACATCCACCGAGCAAAGTTCTCCATCCAACCCATTGCCTTCTGTTTCGAAGAAACAAATCTTAGACCCAACGCTTCTTTCACAATACGAGGATACAATGGATACTTCAAAAACCGTCAAACAAATGTCCGTGCAAGTGGTGGCGTCGCCGTCTTTGTCAGCACCCTCATTGAAAGCACGGAAATTCCCATACAATCAAATCTAGAAGTAATAGCCATCTCATTACACACCAAAAATCCACTATGTATTTGCAATATTTACTTGCCAGATAGCTCCAACTTATAACTCAATGATCTAAACAACATAATCAGACAACTACCAAAACCATTTTTATTCTTAGGCTACTTCAACAGTCGCAACCCAATTTGGGGATCAAACTACACCGATGCTAGAGGAAAAATCGTAGAAAAATTCCTCGACAATGAACAAATCATTCTTCTTAACACCGGAGAACACACTCGACATAATGTAGCAAATAACTCCTTCTCATCTATCGAATTGTCAATAACCAGCTCCTCTCTGGCACCTAAAACAAAATGGAAAGTTCTCACCGATTATAATTGTAGCGATCACTGGCCGATATCCATAGAGTTACTCGACCATTCTCCATAAATACCTTTTCCCCCAAATGGAACACCAAAATACCTAATTGGGAATTATTCAACGACCTCATAAGTCAATCAATCACGGAGAACCCAATAGAAATTGACCCTCCCATCAATCAAACCGTGATCAATTATTTAACTAATAACTGCACACACACTATCCTAATGGCAGCCACTAAGGCAATAGGTAAAACTAACCATAACACTAAAAAGAACCTAGTTCATTGGTGGAATCATGAATGCAACGAATCAATAAAACTGTACACAAGATGTCTCAATAAATTTAAAAAATCAAAATCCCCTCTTGACCATATTCAACTTATAAAAGCCCGAGCTCATTCCAGATATATCACCAAAAAGAGCAAAACAGAAACATGGCAAAAATATACCAGCTCCATTAATACCAACACTCCCTCAATGGAAGTCTGGAATAAAATCAAAGCAATAAAAGGTATATCTAACCACCGTTTACCCTAGGTTCTACAACATAACAATACTTCACTCTCGACACCATTGGATATAACCAAAGCCTTCGCGGAAGTCTACCAAAAAAATAGTAGTGACTCAAATTACGACCCAGATTTTGCCTTCTTCAAAGACAATTTTGAAAAGTATACTACAAACGAACCAGAGTTAGAATCTCATCCCCACTTAAATTTCTTAAACATGCCTTTCAGCACTTCTGAAATGTTGGACGCTAGATCAAACTGCAACAGCAAAAGCCCTGGACCAGACGATATACCATATTCTTTCATCAAAAACCTCCCTAGCAATGGCCTAAATCAACTACTTCAAATATACAATTTAATCTGGGAAACAGGTTTTTACCCTGACCCATGGCGTAATGCAATAATCATACCGATTCCCAAACCCAACAAAAATAAATTCAACATATCCAATTACAGACCAATCTCCCTCATAAGCACACTAAGTAAACTTTTGGAAAAAATGGTTAACAAACGCCTAACGTGGTTTCTTGAAACATCTAAACTTCTACCCAGCAACCAATGTGGCTTTAGGCGAAATCATTCAACCTTAGACCACCTCTCATGTCTACACACGGATATCTGCAATGCAATAAATACTAAACAACATCTTATACTTATAGCACTAGATCTTGAGAAAGCCTATGACGTGGAGTGGCGCAGCAGAGTCCATCATATCATTCATAAGTGGGGCATAAACGGAAACATCCTAACATTTCTTAAAAATTTCCTCACAAATCGCACGATACAAGTCAAAGCTCACCACAATTTATCCAACTTGTACCCTACTGAAAATGGCCTCCCCCAAGGATCAGTCCTCAGCGTAACCTTGTTTCTTATAGCCATACATGACATATTTCTCCAAATTCAAAAACCCACCAAACACCTTATCTTCGCTGATGATTGCTACATATACTGCAGTGGCACCAACATAAATACTACCCGGGAAATACTTCAAAACGCCCTCCATACTCTACAAGAATGGGCCAATAAATCTGGATTCATCTTTTCTCTTCGAAAAAGCAAAGGCATACAATTCAATCTCAATTTAGACACCATCCTCTACCTCAAAAACACTCAAATCCCCTTTCATAAATCACTCCGTATACTAGGATTGATTTTCGATAGTAAGTTAAACTGGATCACGCACCTTAAACAGCTAAAGTTGCATGGCAAGCCAAATTGATTTTATAAAACT
>NC_042493.1:98588275-98589607 GCF_005508785.2 Acyrthosiphon pisum
AATGGCCGATGAAGCAGGCCTCCCTTGCCTCTATATCTACACAACAGCACCATCGACAAAATATCATCCTATGATATTTTACGTCCGTCAAAAATAAAATCTTTTTGTCATGGCAACACCACTGGGACTCCATTCCGCCTACCAACAAACTTAAACACATAAAATGTTCTGTGAAACAGTGGTTTACACCTCCGGACCTCAACCGACGTCAAAATATAGCCATCACTCGTATTAGACACTCTCACACACTCCTTCCTTATCAGTAAAGATCAACCCCCTATATGCAACACATGCCAAACCCGTATCACCATAAGACATATTTTTGAAGAATGCCCAATACACGAACCAACCCCCACTCTTCTCAACCTCCCACTCAACATCAAAGAAGCTCTAAATGAAGAACATACTTTAAAAACCATCGAATTCATCACCAAAGACAACTTTATCAACTAAATATAGTTTCAATATAAATTAAATTGTAAATCTATTTAAACAAATATTGTAATTTTTAATATTGTAATTTACTTTTCTTTTTTTGTTAAACTTAAATAAAAATGTTGGCTAATAACCATTGTAGTTGAAGCCTGTAAACCTTTAAATAAAAAAAAAACTCGCAAAAGTGAATGTCGTAATGTGTAATCCGCGAACGGCTTTCGAGACCAATGCAACTACGTCTAGTTTGGCTACACTGAATCAAAATAAATTTGCCGTTGTCGCACATAATTTAACGAACATTACTCGTGGTGTGAATTACAAATACGGTTTCGGAACTACCAATGCGATGATTCCAACATCGTGTTCCGATGACAATGCTAAATATCAAGAAGAAACTATACAAGCAATGTACGATTGTAAGTACGACGGAAAACCAATTTTTACCGGTGAATTCGACGGTATACCAAATTATTTTTTTCACTTACCGTTTCATAACAACCATTATTACACTATGGTCGCGGACAAATGACACAACACAAAACTGGGTTGTCCATTATTGAATGAACTCATCACAAAATTTGATGCTAGTTTCACAACCGGTAAAACTATTGCCGAGTATTCTTACAGCCCTAAATTGGGATTGTTGGGAAAACCGATAGAAGGAGTTTTTAACGGGATATCGGGTAAATCAGTTACGGGAAATGACATTGTTATTATGGTGAACAAAAAAAAACCGAAGCGCTGGATTCACACAGATACAAATTAATAAAAATACGGAAAAAGTGAACGATACGGAAACCGAAGAACTTCGAGATGATTCGTACACAAAATTATTTAACAGCAAACGCTATTTAAGCCTTTGGAACGTGGTCAATACATATGGCGTCACGGTGATGG
>NC_042493.1:98589657-98590018 GCF_005508785.2 Acyrthosiphon pisum
TCTTGTCTCGTTACAACAGACGATGTAAAAAACACACGTTGTAAAACCATATTATAAATTTCTCGCTCCGTTCAGAATCTATAAATATTACACATTTCGATATATTTTATTTACTAGACAAACTATTTTTTTATTTTTCGTGTTTTATAATATTATGATGTGTACCTCTACTACCTAGGTAGTAATAATCAAAATAATTTTAATGTCTAAAATAGTTAAAGATTTTATGCGATCGATGAACAACTCTACTTTAAGAAGTTTGGAGTTAGCCGGGCAGCCATTTGTAATTTTCCAATGCAAACTTCATGATATTATTGCTATACTTTGATATTAAATTATTTACTTATCCTCGAAGGTATTA
>NC_042493.1:98590118-98590476 GCF_005508785.2 Acyrthosiphon pisum
GATCTTGATATAGGTGAGTATGTTCACCAAATATCAGCCGTTTAGAATTTATTTCATGGACCCACATCTTTTTTTTTTTTTGATCTCTGCTCCTCTTCTTCTGCCTCTATCACAGTAGCAAGGAATAGTATTTCTTCTTCAGAATCAGAAGATTCCATTTTTTATGTAAGATTAATAGATTAATAATATAAACGTAAAACAAATAACGTATATCAACAATGTATACACCAAATATAGATATTATAATATATTATCCACAATTTTGCTTATTAAAAAAAAAAAAATTAAGTAATGTATCAAAATAAAATTGATAAAACTTATAAAAATGATAACAAACTATGAATAATTTACATCTTAT
>NC_042493.1:98591287-98604439 GCF_005508785.2 Acyrthosiphon pisum
CACTATACAATTTAATATTTTTGTCATGTTATCGGGTTAATTTATTATCAGAAATATTTCATTGACTTTTATTTTTAATGTTTAATTACCCCGTGTTCAATTCATATTCACAGAATATCTAAACAGAATACTCTTATACGTATAACGCATTCATTTTAACTTAGACTAATATGTGTTCAAAAAAATTCATAGACCTTATTAAATAGACCCAATATTGCCTTAATAGTGTTATTAACTTTTATAATGGTTTTATAAAGATATACTGACGTTGTGCTTAAAGTATTTTTACCAAACAAAATTAAAAATTTGATTCTGCCTCACTCTTTTATGAACTACATTATACTATAATCTTATTCGTTAAATTAATTAACTGGTATATTGTATTTTTAGGCTGTTTTGTGTGGAAACATTGAGATACAAACCACAACATGCCAGGCCAACACAGCACTGCACTGCACTGCTACTTTCAACAGTGATATTATTGGTTCAGTTCCCACTCTGTGTTTCATTCATGTTAACCACAACTGAAAACCCTTAGAAACATTTTTGAAATGACACCCAACAAAATGACAAATGCTTTTAATGTATAACCTAATGTATATATATTCGTACTTCAATGTCTATGGACGACTGTCAATGTTCTATATTATAACAGTATGATTTTCCTTTGTATTTTGTTTCTTAAGTATCAGTATTAAAATTAGTCAAATTAAATTAACCTCAACATTTTGTAACATGTCGTATCACTATCTATTTGTTCAATCGCAATTGTAATTACCTTTTAACTATGTAACATTGTGTTCGTACTGTAAAATACCTACAATACATTGAATTTTTTATTTTTTACTGTCGATACTGTGTGTAGGTAAATACACTTTTGTTGTATGTGCTTATGATATGATGGTTGGTTAACTGTGACTGTAGTATTTCAATTATTATACATATTATTATAATATTACGTTTGATTATACTTATTGTGTATTACTTTTATTATTATATATTACTGTCTATAGATGATAATAAACATATATTTAATATTATATAGTTGTTAGGTCTTTATCCCTGAGTATGATCAATTATTGGTTTAAATCCATAACTAAAATATTATAGTGTCGGCACCAGGGCTTCAAAACGTTTTTATAACGTTACGAGTATAACGTTAAACGATTCAAAAAAACGATTGAAATCGATAACGGATAACATATCGGTAAACGATAAACGATTGGAATGGATAACGGATAACATATCGGTTAACGATAAACGATTGGAACGGATAACGGATAACAGAACGGTAACGATAAACGATTAAAATTAATATCGAATCACGTAATAAAAAACGATTAACGATTGAAATTTGAATCATAACAAACATATCAGACAACAAAGGAAATTACGAAAATATTAAAAATTTTCTATAGAATACCTACAATTAGAATTTAGTTATTTTTGTAAAACTATTGCTTGATACGACTATAATAATATAGTGACTTTAATATTAGCCATTAGGTACCTACTAACCAAAATTAATTAAATTTTCATGGAAGTTTAAAATAGCAATAAATAATAAATAATAAATAGTTTAAATAAAACGCAATATCAATTATATTTAGGCTTTGTTATAAAATTAGAAGATATTTATAAATTATGTCCGTGTAAATAGTATTAAACACGTTCAACGCCATCGGACCCTACCCTAACTTAATATAGCCGACGACTTTACAGAACATTATACATATTTATATTTTATTATAATATATCATAATATACCACGGCAATTAGTGTCAAGTTGTAAGTTAACAATAATTAATTATTTTACGTGATATGTGAATTGTATTGTTGTCACACACAAACGAATGGTTCAGTGATTCAGTTATGAAAATGACCAAAACAATATAAGAAACCATAACTAAAAAAAAATTAGAGTAAATGATAAAAATGATTTTTAATTTTTCAATCACTCTGTATTCTAAAGGAAGTACGCTGTATACTTCAGAAAATATTCTATTATAAATAATAATAAGCCGTTTTACATAATTAAATTCTTATTTCTTAGTAATGTATTTATAAAAAGTAACAATAATGATAATATGGTACCATTGTTAATCATAACGTTTGTTAATTATTAATAGGTATAATAAACGTCGTTATTTTGAGAAAATATAAATCCCTACGCTAAAAACAAACAAAAATAAAAACTAATAATATCCTTAGAAGTTAGATAAATCATAGACGATAGACCACAGCTGATATATGGCTGGTATAAATCTGTTATCAGCTGCTGGTTAAGCGTAGTAACTGATCGGAGATGGTGAGATGGTTATTAGTAATACTGGCTTTATTAGATGGTCTGAAAACGAGTACAACTCGACAAATGTTCATCTTTTATGGTTAATTTGGTGGGTGGACTTTCCGTCGCCCGATGGAATCTGGTCGTCACCCATAGATAAAAAGTATAATATGCTGTATACCACTCAATTTATATTTCATTATTACATGAGTTATTTTTAGTTTATGATTAACCATTGTTCATAAAAGCGCGTTTTATATTTTATAACTTTGTAGTTTATTAATGTGTCCGGCGTGCGAGTGTATGGCCGTGAGTTGTCTCGATTAGTCGATTAACGTGAAATTCTTATTATTTTCCCAACATTGTGGTATATAAATTATAAATATATATTATCTTATTTAAAGTACAAAGTTTAAACAATATCTTATTACAATAACATTAAATTGTTTGATTGATAATCATGCCGAAAATTAAATCCAATCCGGTAGAACGAATGTTTTTTAAATATGATACTATTAACAACGAAAGTATATGCCAAATTTTGGATTGTGCAAATCCTGTTCGCACAGGGAATCATTCCGGAAATCTAGAGAGCCATATCAAAAATTTTCATAAAGAACAGTATATTTTGCTAACTAATGAAAAAAAAAAAAAAAATCAGAATGATGATGGAAGATATTCAACAGCTAAGGTTAGTAGTTTTTAATTTTTAATTTTAGTTTTAATGAAATCAATTGAATATTTTAGTTAGGTATCACCATAATCTTAAAATTTGGTAGCTCGGTTGTTTGTTTGATATTAATTTTTATAATTTTCTATAATTTTTAGAAACTAAAAACCAATCAAACTGGACCTCTTGACAATATGATAATCAGGACAAAAAAAAAATTAAATCAAGTAGATTTGGACAAGAATAGAGTGATAGAGTCCTGTGTCCAATTAGTCACCACAAATGGTAGACCATTCCAATTGTTAGACGATTCTGGTTTTAGAATGATTATGAATCCTATATTTGAAGCTATTGGTGACGGTGAGTTATTTTTAATATAATTTAACTAATTTCCGTGATAAGTGTAGTATTCTTTTGCAAAGTATTCCAGACCGTGAGTTTTTAACTGGTGGTTCATTTACTACTATATAGTTACTCAAGGGTTCACTGAGTGGCTATGAGTTTTTTTTTCAAATAACCCAGAAGTAAATTTGTTAGATATTAATTCATATTTTTCAATGTATTATTATTGTATGTTAAATATTTTTATTAATTTTATTTTTTAACACTGGTTTATCACATAAGGTTTCAAAATAAACTCTCAAAACATAAAAAAATATATAAATGAATATGCCAAAACCATTATTGATAATATAACTCAAGATGTTGACAAAAAATTGATTTCACTTAAAGTTGACTGTGTCACAAGACTGAACAGATCTATTATCGGTGTTAATATTCAGTATTTCAAAGATTTGCAATTGCAAATAAAAACCATTGGAATGACTGAACTATCTGAAAGACATACATCTGAACATTTAAAAGAAGTGGTAAGTAATACATACCTAATATATACCTGATTTTAACTATAATATACACTTTACTTTAGTTTATCAAATTTATTTAGTTTAAATAGTTTAATATTCTCTAATATTTCTATTTTTTTTTTTAAATTTGTTTTTAAGTTGATGCAAATTTTAAAAAAGTTTAACATTAATAATCGTCAAGTGTTTTCTATTACGTGTGACAGTGGAGCAAATATTGTTAAAATTGTGAGAATATTCAACGACAATGAAGAAACCACTGATGATGAATCTGAAAGTGAGGAAATAGAAAATATTAACCTAAATGGTAACTACAATATTAATCTTTATTTTTTTAATAAAAAATTTTACGTTCGGCTATAAACATTATTTACTTGTCTTGTAATATTTTCAACTTTTTGTATAGAAAACGATGGACTTTTATCCGACAATCAAGTCAATGATATGATAAACGAAGTAGAGGTGAATTTGGATGCTGACAATTTAGAACATGAGATAGCTACAGTTCTTAATCCTTATTATGAACCATTACCTCTTACTCAATGTATTAGATGCTCAGCTCACACATTGCAATTATGTATTGATAATGGGCTTCAACAACCAGTGAACTTGAACATCATAACAAAAGCACGAAAGGTATGTGAATTATCATTAATTTTATATTCAAAAATATAAACTATGTTATAAGTTATAAACATAACTGGTGATCAAACTATGATTTCCAGCTATTATAACTTTTAATATTATGATCTACTAACATGTGTACATTATATGAGTTTTAATTCTCATTTGATAACTTGAACATAATTTTGGTTTATTCCCTATTAGGTACTTGACTTATGGCTAACATATTTTATTATACTATATTACTATGTATTTCATTTCAAATAAAATACAAATGCAGAACAGCATTAACTAGTATATAACTGAACCTTTAACATGATTAAAAGATGATTCTCTATTTATTATTACTATATATTATATAAATAATAATTTAAAAATTTAAAAGTTTTTTACTATTTTCTTAATCAGTTGATTTTTTTTGTTTTTGATACAAATATATAGGTTGTGAAAACACTTAGAACTCAATCGTATGTTGCATTATTAAAAAAAGATGGTTTAAAACAGGCTATACTTGATAATACTACAAGATGGAGTTCTAAATATTTAATGTTACTAAGATTACTCGAACTCAAAAATTTTTGTGTAGATCATCAACAGATAAATAATGATTTGAAGTTGAACAATATTGAATGGAGACGAATTGAATGTTTAGTAATATATAAATTATATTTTATAACATTGATTACCTAGCATTTTTGTTATTACATTTAAAACTTTGTATAGATAAAATCTCTTGAGCCAGTTTATTTATCTACTAAAATGCTGCAAAAGAGAGATTTAACTATAGGAGATTTTTATGGAATTTGGATCCAGACTAAAAATAAATTAAATCAAATTAGCTCTACGGTAGGTATCATTATCTATTCTAAACAATATGAAAACACGTGAAGTTCAGTTGTTGGAAAATGATATATTCATTTCAGGTAGATAACACCACTGTCCACTATATTGTACATTTTGTAGTTATATTACAATTAAACATAATATTGTATTTTTGTATTTTATTTTAAAGCTGTATATTTGGATCCACGGTTTATGTGTTTACTAACTGTTCCAAATCGAGAAAAAGCGGTCAACTACCTTTTGAAAATATGGGATTTAAATAAATCATTAACATGTATTGAGGTATAAATCAATAAACTACATCAATTTGTTTTTAACTTTTAGCACACCTCTATTATGTTCAATCAACTTATTATTTTATGAGTAAGAACAGGAACCTATAACAATTTTATCTGTTCTTATAAGTTATTAGTTAGTGTTCTCTTCTTAGTTTTTTAGTTGTAATTATTTTTAAATTTTTGATTACATTTTAAAAGATCTTAAACATTATTAATATAAAACCCTGAAAACCCCGAAAACCCACAAAAAAAAAAAATAATTTTACATTAATGCAAACTCTAAAATAAAATAATAAACAATGTTATTAACTATGAAGTCACTTATCTTAATAATATTTTTTAATCAATTATTTAAAGGTAGACATGATTATTGATGAAATTTACTTTATACTGTTTTTTTCATTGAATTAAAATTTGTAACTTTATTTGGGCCTATTCCTATTCTTGTTGAAAATTAAAATGGAAAACTAATGGTTGAAAAATTGTTTTTCTTTCTTTAGAATTCAGAAATAGATTCAACTGAACAACCAGATAATCATATCATTGATGAAACAAATGTTGAAGATGATGGTGATGATTTTGAGACATTCCTACAAAACAATTCCAATATAATATGTAATCAAAATTCTTGTATGCCAAGTTCTTCTCAAGACTCTAATAATACTACATTAAAAAATAATTTGGAAGAGTTTTCAAAACTTGATACATTAAATTATAAGGAAGATATTGTGAAATTTTGGACTGCAAAAAAAAATGAGATGCCAGAATTATTTGTATTAGCCCAAATACTCTTAGCAGTACCAGCCACACAAGTATTATATTATTTAAATATTATACAATTAACAGTTAAATTCACAGCTAAGAACATTTTTAATTGTTCTTATTTGTTACTAAATACTATATTAATTAAAATATAAAAGTATTATTATTTATTAATTATTTTATATGTCAATGGTTTTTATTCTAAAGAAGCTTAGAGAGGGCCTAGAACACTTCTTCCAAAATGTAATATTATTGATAACATGTTGGAAGAACATTATTGCCAACATCAAAAAATAATAAATAAAATGATTCAGTTGTACCAACGCCGCTTTTATATATTTTAAATTGATATAATATTATAATATTAATAGATTGAAAATTTTACTAGTATTTATAATCAATGATATTAAACAATAAGCATTATGTTTATGTCATTATTACATAACATATTAACATTAATTAAATTCGTGACACGTGTTTTAGTCATCAACTAAAACTATAGATGTTTATACTATAAAAAATTAAAATAAATGTAATTGTTATTGTTCCACATATAAAATAGTTGTAGTCTATAAATCACAAAAATATTGTTCATCATTTTAAAAAAATAAATAAAATTTAAATATTAGTCTGCTGGAATAGGACCAATCTGACGTCTCAGATACCCATCGTTAGCATGGCCCATTTGTGTAAGACATCTAATAATGTTGCCATGTTCATTAGGCTGCTCAATAGCTCTTTTCAACATATGAGTATTGGTAGCCCGTTCACTTCTAGAAGTTTGATCTCGGATCTAAACATAAAATATATAATGATAAGGTATGTATATAATATATATTAATAATTTATATAGTGTTAAAATATTTTAAAAACAAAATAAGTACTGTTAAGTTTTTGCTGGCTTGTATAAATTCTACAAAGAATTGATTTTCTAATATTCTTAGTTTCTCTATAAATAATAAAGTGTAATTAATTTAATTTAATTAATTTGTATAGAAATAACAATACTTAAAAGATTCTTACGTAAAAAGTCCCAGATATTTGGGTGATTTCCAAAAAACCTTAACAACTGGCTATGAAAGGACTCCAAGTAATTATTTGTCCTTATTTCACTACCAAAGACACTAATAAAAGCTGGTCCAACTTGATTCAGCCAAAAATTTTGTATGTATCTATTAATTATTATTAGTAGTTAAAAAAAAATAAAATAATACTATAAATTTATGTATGTATTTTTCATTATTATGCATTAATATTAATGTATGATATTAATGCTTTTATCTTTTTTTTTCAGATTTATATTAACTTCATGTTTAACTGAATCATTAGTTATGTATTTGAGTAAACATACTCAAATAAAAATATTTGCATGCGATTGTACACGTCTGGATACTGCTGGATATAGGCTACAATTTCTCTAAAGCCATCCTCAATACAAAATTGTTGACAATCTGCATGACCTCTAGTAGCTGGTAGATGGGCCAGTGCTAATATCTAAAGTATGGGTGTTTGTTAAAACTTTCATTTTAAAAATAGGTAATATAATTTAATACATTACCATGCGCAACACATTAGCAGCTATAACATTAGTCTTGATAAGGTCATATGACGGGCAACAAGTCATAACGTGGTATTGCCATTTTTATCAAAATTGAGTTATACATCGATTCTAATTGAAAATATGGCGGGAAGTTCATTTCTGTCATTAATTCGTTGCTAACTTCACTTATATTAAAGAAAAATGCAATTCAAAAAGTGTAATTTAGGTCAAAACGTTGTATTTCCATACTCCTTTTTTTTTCATAACGTGTTAATTCCATTTTTGTGTCAAAACGTATTATTTCCTATACATAAGGTATAGGGTTCAATATCCTGTTTTCTCAAAAGGTGTCATTTCCAATACATTTTTTCAGAACGTATTATTTCCATAAATTGTGACATAACGTAGTATTTCCCATGCTAAATATCCGAAGCAACGTGTAATTTTTATCAAAATGTATTATTACCAATATAAATATTATTCCGGTTTGAACAAAAATAAAGTTTTAAGTTTTTGTAAATACACAGCTGTGCGCTGGCAGTGAATGTGTTATCATTTAATAAGTAAACAAACATTCCGATATTTCTAAAAATAGTTTATTCCTTTAAGTATATTGGTTTGTGTATAGCGAGTTATCAAATTATGTGTGTTGTGGTAGTGTGATACCATAAATATTTTAATGTCACCTATCGAAGTTCTGAATATTAATTATTATTGTTCTGTCGTTCAAATGTTCAATATAATAATATAGGTAATTTATTATTTAATACCTATTATATGAATTACCTTCCTTTGCAATACAATTGAAATTAGAATGAAACGCTCAAGAAGAATGATTGAAGCTGCTAAAAAGGTAAGAAGTAACCAAAATACTGAAATAGACACGTTTTTATAAATGTTGGTTTATAAATTAAATAATAGGTCTCAAGAAATCTTTTTCCACCTTCAACTCAAGCAGGGAAGCGTTATATTGATAAATTAGCCAATAAAACTGAAGTAAGTAGGATATTTTACCTTATAATAAAATTGATATTAAAATACATATTTGACATAATTATATATTTCTTTAGATATTGTTAAAACCAATGTTTATTTGTTTAAATATTATACCCTATTGTGTCATAATACTGTACCGTTTTGATAAATTAATACTCCATTCCCTAATACCTCTACTAAAATGTTAAATGGTAGGTAATAAATTAATATTGTGTATTTTTTTAAATTATTATTATTATAGATTATTCATCAATATTCAATAATACTTATTAGTAATAACTAATAAGTTAAATAGGTAGTTACTTAAAAGGTACCTAATATTAATAATTTAAAAACATTTACTAATATTTCATGTGCCTTGTGTACAAATAAATAAATATTAAAATGTATAATGTAAATTCATCTAAAGTTAGTAGGAGTAGTTGACGTACATTTTACAAAAAGAGAAATTATAATTTTTTTTTTTATTAAGTCAATATTATATTAAGCTCCAAAATCTTTTAAAATGTAGAAAAAAAGTTAGACTAGTGATGAAAACATGGATTTCTGAACCTATAAGAAAATGTATTATTTAATATTTATTTTAAAATCTCTATCTTAATATTTTACTGTTGTATATATATTTGTATTGATTTATTTTTTTTATATTTATGAATGTAGATCAGTATGTACATCATATGTATTTTTGTCTAGGATAAAATTAATGAGTGGTTAATGTCTTGTGAAAAAAAATCATTCAGTAACAGCAGCAAATCTAACTCCATTAAAGTATAATAATATATTAAAAATTAGATACAATAAATTATTGAAAAATATGTGTTCTAGCAAATTTTAATCACACAACAACTAATATTATATTATTATATTTTAGGATACTGCTTATGAAGAACAAAACAAAATTGATTTATCTGTCAACAAAATCGATGAAAATGTATTCAATGTATGCAAATATAATAATATAGTCTTAGGGTAATTGAAATAATTATTAAAAGAGTATTTTTTGTCTTGTAGGACAAAGTTACAAATTGGTTAAATGCATGTGAACCACTGAATTATAACAACTCAAGAGACATTATTAATATGGTGAGATTGTATAAGTGGAGTTACCTATTTATTGAATTAAGCTTATGTTTGAAATTATATTTAATATTTTTAGAACCAGGATCTTCTGAATATTAGTGAAAATACAGAGCTTACAGACACTTTATTATTTTCAAATACTTCTGAGGTAAAAATATGAAAATTGTATTAATTTTTACATTGTTTTAATTAGTGTTATTTAATATATTTATAGAATGATCTAGACATCCAAGAAATGGATTTTATTTACAACAATGATGAACTAGTTCCTGACAATAACACACCACTTGATGAATTGTTTCCTATTGTTATACAAATACCATGCACTACTGATATTCAAATAACTGAACATGATACACCTGCTAAAATCTCAAACATAAGTTCAAATCCTGAGTATGCTGAACCTGTACAGACAAATCCAAGTGGTAGAAAAAGAAATAAAATAAATCAAAAGAAAATAAGACAAATACAATTAAACAAAATTCCTCATGAGTGGTTACTTACATGTCCTCACTCCAATAAAGTATCAAAAAAATGTAATGTATCAATTTTAAAGCCAACTGATATAAGCGCTTTTAAAACAAATTTATGTGATTTATCTTCCAAAATAGAACAAGATAAATTCCTCCTTACAATGATGAAAATTACTTGTCCAATGAGAACGGATCGTCGCAAAGGAAACAAAGAAGAAAAAACAGTGATTGTTTATTATTTGCCTACAGAAAAAGGTGACCTTCTTCAAGTCTGTTCAATTGCATTTACTGACATTACAAGAATTACAAAAAGGCGTTTAAATATACTAGCTTTAAACTTCAAAAAAAGTCATAGTAGCCCCAAAGAAAAAAGAGGAGGATTTAGTATTACAAGGGTAAATAAATTTGACGAAATAACTATATCTATTAAAAACCATATAGAATCTTTTAAAAGTAAAAAGAGTCATTATTGTAGAGAAGATACAGGCCGTAGTTACTTGCAACCCGGTTTATCTGTGGCAGTTATGTGGAAACATTGGAAGAAAACGAGGGAAGTTAGTAATCAATCTACTGCATCTCTAAGTAAATATTATGATGTTTTTTGTAATAATTTTAATTTGAGTTTTGGACATCCGAGACAAGATATATGTTCATTTTGTTCTGAAACTTCAATTAAAATAAAAAATGAAATTGATATTGAGAAAAAAGTTGATTTGGAAGATGTATTATTGGAACACAAAAATAAATCAAAATGTTTTTCTCGAATGATGGTAGAAAAATTACCGAATACTGTTCAGGTATGTTTTGATATGATGCAAAATCAACCGCTTCCTAAACTGAGTGTCACAGATACATTCTATAGTAGGCAAGCATGGGTTTATAACCTTACTTTTGTTATAATGTCAGAGAATGACCAGAGTAAAGATAACTGCTACTTATATACATGGCATGAAGGTGAAAGTGGTCGTGGACCAAATGAGATTGGATCAGCTCTGTTACACTTTTTGGACATTCTTGAATAACGGTTTAAAACAGAGCTAAGACCGCCCACAAACCTTAACCTTTATTCTGACTCATGCTCTGGTCAAAATAAAAATAAATTTATAATGGGTTTATTACTATATTATATGAATTGTAAAGAAACTATATTTGATAAAATCAAACACATTTTTCCTGTCAGAGGACACAGTTATATGGCTGCAGATCAAGTATTTGGTAGGATAGAAAAAGTTCTTCGCAAAAAAGAAATATTTGTGTGTCCTACGCAATACCATGATATTTTCAAACAATTTTGCCAGGTAAAAACCTATGAAAATGATTTTAAAGTGTACAATATAAAAGAAGCATGTAAGTCCATTATAAATCCAAAAGGATTTAAACTAACTGAACAAAAGATGTTGTTGTACGAAAAAGGCAAAAAAACCATTGGTGTTTCACAAAACTATACTGACGATTATGTTTATTTTAAAATTATAAAAAAAAATTCAAGAATTGAATTATTGGGAACATTGGAAATCCTTAAAAAACAAAACCATGTGAAACCCCCAAAACAAAAGGATATAAAAAATTTGATGCGTTTTTTCACAGTACCAACAACCACTTCATTTTATGAAGACATTTTTAAATCAAATGAATTTGATTCGATTGAAGACTCAGCTCTTAACGAAGAAGGTGCTTGCATTTATTCAGAAGATACATCTTATTAAAATAAGTAGTTTAATTTATTATTTTATTATAATAGTCATTTATTTTTTATTTTGTTTTATAATATTATATGTTATTATGTATACAATAATATACATATTGTTAAAAAAAATATAAAGGTTGAAGTTTAAAGATTAAACTATTAAAGTGTTTTAAATTTTAATTGAATGCAGTTAGTTTATTACAAAAAATGTATATATAATCGTATTTATCTACTTACCTATTTATTAGCATGTAGATCAATGAGTACTTTTTGCAGTAAGTTATTGTTTTTCACATTTTCAGATTTTAATAATTTATTATTAAAATAACGTGTTATCAAAACGCAATATTTCCAACAATTCTGTCTAAACGTGTTATTTCCGGAAATAACACGTTTTGAAAAAAGTGATTTTTAATTTTGACGAAAAAAACCAATTAAAATGTAAATATAGATCAATTTTCTTCCATAAATAAGTACAATTCCGTATGTTTTACTCTTAAAGACAAAAATAAAACAGTAAAATGCAAAACTTTAAGAGCTATAAGTCAAAACATAAAAACCGTTTTTATGAAGAACTGTAATTTTGGCAATACCACGTTATGACTTGTCGCCCTTCATATACCAAATTATTTTTTCGGCGGCAGTATCGTACAATTGACTGGAAAATTTAATTATATAGGTGTTATAAGCATATGAAATTACTTAAATGTTAAATTGTATTCTTCACTTGGCAAAAGTGGAACCAGCAGCATTGTAACCGACTTTCAGGAAACACTGTTGTAACTGCATTCATCAATCCACGCTCGAAGTCGGTAATAATTGTTAAATTGCCATAATTTAATGGTAGTAAATGACGGACTATTTGAAAAAATGCTGTATACGTTTCTTCTGTGGCACTGGTCAAAAGTGCATACACCATCGGGAAAGACTAAAAAGTAAGGGTTAAATCCTTTAAGTTTAAAGTTAATAGTTACTTCTAAAAAAAAAGTAACTTAACTTTTTAAATTGTTAATGCCCACTTTTGTAAACTTACAACATTTTTGTACACA
>NC_042493.1:98604489-98606067 GCF_005508785.2 Acyrthosiphon pisum
AGTGAAAATTTCCCAATACTTTTCAAAAGCGGCAGGAAAAACCTTAAAAAAATAACGGAAAAACGCGAATTTTTACGCAAAACCAATTTTTGACAAAAACGAAAACTTAATTTTACTGTAACTCAAAAAATAATTATTGTAAGCACTTGAAATTTGCAACAGATGTTTATATTAGCGTTGTCTATACAGGGTTAAATTTTCAAAGTGTTTCGACTTTTTTTGAGCTATTTATAGACAAATGAAATTTTCAATTTTTCTAAGTATTTTTTTTTAAAATAACGATAAAAAATTTTTGGTTGGATAGAAAACTTTGAAAATTTAATACAAGGTTTCTTATAAGTTTTTCTCACATTGATAAAAAAAAATCCAAAATCGTTAGTCACAATTTTTTTTTATAAGTGCTTAAAGTTTAAATTTATACGAAATATGTCAAAATTGCGAAAATTTGCAAGTAATTTTGTGGTTGAAAAATCGTAAAATTTTTTTCTTTTATAACTAAGCTTTTAAAATTTGGTACAAGGTTCTCCATAAGTTTTTCTTTAAATATCTGTAAAAAAAACTCAACCGGACTAAGACAAAAAATTTTTAGGAGTGTTTGAAATTTAAATTTTTACAAACCGCATTAATAACGGTTTAGCCTCAAACGATTTTTGATATTTGTTATTATTCAAAAAGTATGAGTCGTAGACACTTGAAAATTTTACCAGTTGTTTAAATTGACATTTTCTTTATATAGTTTTATTTTCAAAATATTTCACTAATTTTTAATCTATTTATAGGCAATTGAAATAATCGATTTTTTTTGATTTTTTTTTTATAAATGTTGATAAAAAAAAATTAGCTGGGACAAAATACTTGAAAATTTAATAGAAGGGTCCACATATGTTGTTCTAACTCCCATTCAAAAATTATAAAAATACATAGGCACAATTTTTTTTTATAAGCATTTAAAGTTCAAATTTTGACTAAATACGTAAAAATTACGGCAATGTTCAAATAATCTTAAACAGAAATTCATAAAAGTTTTTCTTTTTAATTCTAAGATTTGGAAATTTAATACAAGGCTCCTAACATATTTTTACAATAGCAGTTGCAAAATAAAAGGAATACATTGTCACAATTTTTATTTATAAGCATTTAAAGTTCAAATTTTGACAACATATTATGTAAAAATCACGAAAATTCGTAAATTATTTTATGCTAGAAATTCATAAAAAATTTTCCTTTTATATCTAAGATTTCAAAATTTAATACAAGGCTCATAATATATTTTTACAATAGCAATTGAAAAATAAAAGAAATATATAGTCACGATTTTTTTTTTATAAGCATTTAAAGTTCAAATTTTGACTAAATACGTAAAAATTACGGCAATGTTCAAATTATCTTAGACAGAAATTCATAAAAGTTTTTCTTTTTAATTCTAAGATTTGGAAATTTAATACAAGGCTCCTAACATATTTTTACAATAGCAGTTGCAAAATAAAAGGAATACATTGTCACAATTTTTATTTATAAGCATTAAAGTTCAAATTTATACGAAATATGTCAAAATTGCGAAAATTTGCAAGTAATTTA
>NC_042493.1:98606117-98607176 GCF_005508785.2 Acyrthosiphon pisum
AAACAGATACACACTGATCGCACTTAAACATTTTTAATTTGCATAAAATATAACGATATACACACACACAAATGACTAGTCGGATCGTTACTAACGCATCTGACAATGGTCAAGCCAAATAATAATAATTTTTTTGCATACATTTCAAAATTCAACGTTTCCAAGATTTTTGGTTAATTGATGATTTAGCAATTCTATACCACCCGTAAGACGATGTAATTTGTTTCTCTTAAACATGATAAATATCAGTGTACTATTAGTGCATTTCTGGACGCACTTGCTTAAAACAATTATTTTATCGTTTTTTAAAAAATCGTTTTATAATTTTTCTAAAAAATGTCATACAACAGCAGCCAAGCATCTATCAAAAACACACCGGAAATCTCAACAGGATTTATTGATTTTATAGCAAATGGCGAGTTGGATATAATGGTCAGTTTAATTACGTATATATATATATATATTATATACGTAATTACTAATTATATATATATAATTATGTAATATATGTAATTTTGTAGCTATCAAATACACCAAGACGGGTTTATTACAGTAATTTATTCAGCCCAGAAGAAAATATTTTAGTAGACGAAGTTAGTATGACATAATATTGTATAAGATTGTAGCACTTACCTTACCGACGTCATATTATGCTGTTATAGACTAGAAACGATGTTAAGCATGTATCCGAGAATTGTGTTGATCAACAACGAACAAGATATGGTATGCTCATTTTATTATTGTTTTATGCATTATGTATAAAATATTTACTACCATCATAGATAAACCAAATTAAATCGACTTTTGGGGTGGTGAAGAAACTGACGATGTATGTCTTGAAGCACTAGAAAGATATATTTGGGGCGAAGACTTCGGAGATGATGAAAAAATGCTGTTAGAAGCTTGTATTGAATATAGTACTTAATATATATTTGTAAAATAAAAATTCATAATAATAATAATAAAAACTCTTGACAATTATTTATGAATCTATAATTTTTTTTATTTTTACATTAGAAATATATACTATTATATAGGTAATTATAAATCTTCGTCAGA
>NC_042493.1:98607226-98609459 GCF_005508785.2 Acyrthosiphon pisum
CAAATTAATTTTCTGAATTATGACGTTTGAATCCAATTGTATTAATAAAATAATAACAAAACACTGCTGTTAATGAATACATTGTAAATATTAAATAACTGTGTACCTTTTTTGTAAAACGTATATGCATACTGATTTTAATAAGATAATTTAACATTAAAATATTGTGTCATTATTTTAATTCATATTGAAATGGAAGGGATTTTAAGTATTGAAATGATGGATAAAAAAACCAGTGGCAAATAAAAAAAATATAGTATATTGTATTGTATTGTATTGTATATATTATATATATATATATATATATATATATAATGTGTGTAAGAAACTACCTTTCGGAATGGATAAGACAATATGCTTCATAAAGATTTCCAAGCATATTCTTTGACCACCCTGTTGCATTTATATATAGGTAATATGTGTGTGCTCAGTATACGCGTACTGCTTATGGATCAGAGGTATAGTGACGTCGGCACGATCCATTACATTGGCGGTGAGTAGTGGTAGTGACGGGCGATCTATGGTTGGGCGCGGAGTGGTGGGACGGCGGCCAGATCTATGGCCGGGCGGGAGTAGCGGAGGTGGCAGGCTCGGCGTGGAGTAGCGGAGGTGGCGGTGGCGGTAGCGGTGTCAATGAGGTGGTGGCGGTGGCGGTGGTGGTCCTAGGATCGGCAAATATATCCTACTACCCAGAATTGTTCAAACGTCCACCAACCAAGATTAGTCCGTCCTTTATAAATAGACATAGGGACTTCAGTTTACTTTTTAGGTTCAACTCCCTTTGAGATTCCAGAGATCGCAACTCATCAAGGAAACATTCGACTTGGACTTGTTTCAGTATACATACTCCGGCCGCTTGCAGTTCTCTTACAGACAAATGAACTTCACTTGGTACCCTTCTTTTTCTAAAATATTCTACAAGTCTTTTTAACCAAGCTGTTGCTCTCTGCAGTCGTGACCAAGAGGAGTAATGTTGAACCAACTCTTGATTAGATTGAACTCCAACTAATGCAAATTGTATTGTGCGTTGATCAGGTATTTCTTCTTCCTTCAATATGTTTCTTGGGACCTTTTCCCACAACTCATCTGATATGCCTAACCAATCAGGTCCATTCCACCAAAGATTAGAAGCACTTATCTCCGTTACATTAGTACCTTGAGATATCATATCAGCAGGGTTCTTATCTGTTCTTACATAATTCCATTACGATGCATTTGTAAGCTCTAAGATCTGATTAACGCGATTATGAGATTTTGCATTTAACCAACTAAGAACTACAGTGGAGTCTGTCCACAAATGACACTTATGACGATCAATTTCCCAAGCATCCGTTAGCTTTTGGAGTAATTTTGCTAATACCAAGGCACCATTCAGTTCAACACGAGGAATTGTTGAACCATTTATTGGCGCTACACTACTCCTAGCACACAGCAGTCGAACCTGCCACGTATTTTCGGAACAGCGCGATCGTATATATATGCAAGCCCCATGGGCTTCTTGCGATGCATCACAGAATCCGTGTATTTGGAATTCATTTGGTTTGGGTAGAACCTTTCTTGGGATGGATACATTTTGCAGTTTCTCTAAATACTTATGGAATGACATCCACCGATCATGAATGTCTGAAGACAAGGGACTATCCCAATCAATTTACAAAGCCCATACCTGCTGTAAAAATATCTTTCCCTTTACGAGTATTGGGGATATTAAACCTATGGGGTCAAACACCTTGTTCAAATCGGATAGAAGTGTTCTTTTGGTCGATTTTGATCGTGCTGGAGTTGGTATGACATTGAGCCTGAACTCGTCAAGTACTGGGTTCCAACCTTAGATCATATACAATGGATAGAGCACGACTATACCTCACGTGTAACGAGTATGTAGTCAACATATGAAGAGGGCATGTAGCTACTGCGCATGCGTGCATTTTTATTTTGGCTTTATCAGTTATTCCATTATCTACTATCTAATATCTAATGTCTAGTATCTATGTCAAACTTAATTAATATCATGAACTAAGATAATATGGACTGGCCACGACAGTAAAATATGCAGTCAGGTTTTAATACAGACTTTTTGTGGTGAGAGAAATTGTGAAGCTGAAGCGACATCTGTTGCACGAAAACAATAATAAAACAAATATATGAAATAAGTGTCTAATTACATGACTGAATCATGTAGTATATTGCAAATAACTTGTTAAAAACTGTATTAAACTTGTCATGAAATTAT
>NC_042493.1:98609509-98614675 GCF_005508785.2 Acyrthosiphon pisum
AACTGTCATGAAATTATAATAAAACACATTTTAAAAGACTTATATTTTGTTCTTATTAGTATACACTTGCCTCTTAGTAGTATAAGGTATTCATTTTTAAAAATGTCCAGAAAGTGTTGTATAATTAGTTGCAAAAGTTTTGATGGGGAATGCAGCTTTTTTAGTATTCCTAAGGCATCGTTTTCTTCTTGGACAGAAATTATTAAATCAATTAATGGATGCGATACCAAAATTAAGTTTATTTGTGAAAAACATTTTCTCCCTAAAGATATAGTAAAAACTTATGCTGGTGTTGAGGTATTGTACATAATACATATTATAATTAGAGTAAATATTAATTAAATTTTAAAATAAACAATATTTTAAAAACATAGTTGGTAAAATTTAAGAGGATGTCAGCGCAATTTTGTTTTCTCTCTCTGGCCCACATGCAACATAAACAAAACCCAATTTTGCAGAATCATTTTTTTTTTATGTTTTAAGCAATGTTAGAGTAAAATCACCCATTACAAAAACGATAGAGAATAATATTTTTGAAGGTATGACATATTTTACTACTATTTTGTAACCAATATATTAAATATTCATGTTCAATATTTGGTAGGTAAAACTGAATTGAATTAGTTGCACAGTTGTAAAAATTGAATAGGTATTTAATACACTCTGACTCTGTAATATACATACTATATTAGTAGGTACATTTATATATTGGAATAGATGAAAGTTTAAAAAATACACACTACACTATCAACAGACAACAAGCAAAAAATGAATATATAAAAATTATTAGGTAGTACTGTAGTAGGCAGTGCCCAGTAGGTATAAGAAACGAGAAACATAATATAAAGAATATGAAATATATATTTACTATAAAGTATAATTACTTTAAAATTTTAATTTTAAAAATATTTTGTAAAACAACGGTCCACCGTCCATGATGTACCTATTACCTACGATACTACGATAGTTACAAAAAACAACACAAGGATCGCCCCAATCCGATAAATTCCCCCTCTTAGAAAACCACGTATTAAAACTTGACCGCACCGCTACCATCCGCCAGCCCAACCGTTACCAGTCTATATTATCTTAGTTCATGATTAAAATGAAACAAATAAAAATGTTAAACATTAAACAACAGATTGTATAATATATTTTGATTAGGTTGGTTGTGATAAAACTGATAACAGTACTTTGCGCATGCGTAAAAGTGAGATGCCCTCTTGATATGTTGGCGACACATTTTATTGCTTATAGCTCTATCCATTGTATAAAAATCTAAGGTTCCAACATAAGCGGAGAGACTTGACCATTTCTTCATCTCTTAATTCCAAGGTGAATAAGGGGTCCCTGACATTTTTACCAATATGTCCCAAGACGTAAGAGGAATTCGAACACCACTTTCTTAGAGGTAATTTTGCTGAGGCTAGAATTGACGTTATCTCTTTGTACAATTGAATACATTCAGCTTCGGTTTCACCTCTCGTCATTAGATCATCCATATAAAAATCCTTCGTTATCGCGTCCGCAGCTCTGGGAAAATGTTCGTACGCTTGTTGTGCCAACGTTACCAAACACTGCGTTGTCATGAACGAGGCAGGTTTTGTACCATAAGTTACCGTGACCAATCGATAGGTCCGCAGAGCTTCACTAGGATCATTTCGCCAGAAAATCCGTTGGAGATCCCAGTCTTGTTCTGCCACAGCTACTTGTCGGAACATCTTCTCAATGTCAGACGAAATAACATATTGAAATTTTCTAAAACCCGTAAGAATTGAGAATATGTCCTCCTGCGTCTTTGGGCCTCGCATCAATACGTCGTTGAGTGAAAACCCTAAAGAAGTTCTCGCTGAGGCGTCAAAAATGATTCGAATTTTAGTTGTTAAACTTGAGCTCTTGAATACTGCATGGTATGGTAAGTAGCATGATCGCTTAGGATTATTCGATTCCTTCACAACTTCTTGCATATGGCCCATCTCCAGATAATCCTTTATGAACTTCGTGTACTCAATTCACAAGTCTGCATCTTGCTGTAGTTTTCTCTCCACACTGAGAAACCTAGATGTAGCTGAATTGACACTCTGACCTAAATTAGTTAGGTCTGTTTCGACGGGTAATTGCAGCACGAAACGACCTTCCTCATTTCGTCTGAATGTGGACTGAAAATGTTCGAGCCCATGGTTTTCTTCGATAGAACACTGGTTTGCCTTTGATTGTTTGTCGTACAAAACATCTTCGTGGCCGAGAATTGCCTTAGATTCTTCTTCCAACGATCTGCCAACACTTATGTGTGGCTCAATTCACCGGTGACTATCCAACCCAACTTGCTGTCCTGCAGATATAACATCTTCACATCCAGCTGTATACGACTTGGCTGCAATATGTAAAAGAATGCACCACCTCCAATCAATAAGTCGATTTGTTTGGAATCACAGAAATGAGGGTCAGCTAGCTGTGGTAATAGTTCACTTGGCATTGTCCAGCCTTCCACTGGAATACGAACAGGTTGTAGTTGTGACATGATAACAGGTAAGGTATGACAAGATAAGTTGAAACTCGATGAACCCAATCTGGTATCAACATGTACATCAACATAGGTACTATACTGGAGTGTGTTTGCTCCTATGCCACTAACTGGAAGCGACGACCTTGCAGCTGGTAATTGTAGTTGTTTTGCTAGTCTCTTGGATATGAAGTTAACCCGCGAACCACTATCTAGTATGGCATGGCATTTCCTACGCACACCTTGATGGTCCCTTACTAGAACTACTGCTGTTGACAAAAATACGTGTCCATGTTCTTGATGAACTAGTAATACCTTTTTTGAGCTAGTCTGGTTTGAAGACGAAGCTAAACCTTCTTCAGGTGTGTCCACGTCACTCACAGATTTCGAAGGTTCCCTTTTTCTTTCATAATGAAGTAAAGTATTGTGCTTCCCTTTGCAGACAAAGCAATTATATCTTGATCTGCATTTATCAGCTGCATGTGCTGGACGAAGACAGTTGAAACATAGCTTAGTTTCACGTACAAAATTAATTCGATCTCCGACTGAAAGGTTCTTAAAACTGCTACATGTATACAACCTGTGGATGCTTGTGCAGTATGCGCATTTTTCTTTCACTTCGGATGCTGATACAAGAGCACCTATTGAGTGGGCTCCAAACTTCTTACTACTCGCTGATTGGGTGAGTTGAGCTTCCTTCAATTGGTTTTGTTTTGAATACCTTGTGCCCGAATTATTTGTAATAACCTTAGATCCCTTTTGATTTTAACCTACTGTCTCTGAACCTTCTGACGCCACACACCAGCTAGCCAGAAACGATTCGAGGTCCGAGTATTTGGGTAAATCAGTGTTTCTCAGATGTAGTTACCATCCGGTGCTTCTGTTAAGACGTCCTGTAACTATAGTGATTAACCACACATCCCATTGTTCGATTGGTTGATCAAGCGCTCTCAGTGCGGCAACATGTGTGCTTACATGTGAATAAAGTTCTTGCAGCGCTGATGCTGATGGTTCTTCGATCCTTGGACATTCAAGAAGCGATCGAATGTGCGACTGAATTACAAGACTAGGGTTGTCGTATCGTTGCTTGAGCCTTTCAACAACTACCGAATAGTTGCCGTCGTTGATAGGAATAGAACGCACCAAGTCTAATGCTTGCCCTTGTAAACACGAACGCAAATAATAAAACTTCTGAGCATCTGAATATTCATTTCCTTCATGTACTATAGCACGGAAAATATCGAAGAATGAAGACGATCCTGGTATGATTCCATTGAAGTGGTATTCGTGGCAGCTGATTCCGATGTCCTGAACTGCTAGAAATGTGCGAAGCATTGTGAACAGAAGTATTTGATGCCTTATATGCCTTGATAATTTCTTGAATCTGTGATCTTATCATAAAATAAAGTTCTTCAAAATTATTCCTCTCAGTTTCAGCTTCTACAGTATCTTCAATAGAAATCAATTCGATTTGGGACTGAATGTCATCAAACTTCCTGTTTATTTGTGGCAGCTCCTCCTGCCTGAACTCGAGTAATAAGACTGCTTGCTCACCGATAACGAAATTTGAAACAAAGTTTTGGGCACGTGGGAGGCGGATAAAAAATCAATATTGGCAGCAATGAACACTACCGATAAATACTATGGTAACGTTGCCACCATTGTTGGCCTCGGACTCAAAAACATTGCAGAACGTACACACGAAGCTATAACCGACAGTAATTGTGCAATATATCCACAGTGCGGTCGTGTAGAACCGGGTAAGCATGAGTTATACTTTATTATACATTTATCCAATATAATCTAACACATTTTTTCGTAGAACAAAAGGACAACGCCGCACAAGGAGCAGAGTCCAAGGGTAATGCAGAAATACCTGATACAACAACAAAATCAACAAATAACACTGACTCAGGCGGACAATTGCGTACTGATCACCAGGACGTCCATAACTTCGATAGGAATTTTTCAACTAGCGGTAATAACATGGACACTCCTACATCGTTGTCCAAGAGGGCTGCTGATTCCCCAGCGGGGGCTTCCTTTAGCAAGAAATCCAATATGGTTTTACCTGGTATTGCTAGTGCCACTGCTTCTGACAGCGATACGAGAAATCCCAGTCCTGAAAATGCTGTATTACCCAATCACATTACAACAGGCTATACTATGGTATTCAAAAAATGTCATTCATTTATATCATACGGATTGGAAAATGTTGGACTTATCTTCTACGGTAAAAGGATTGCACGTGGTAACAACTTCGTTGAATCACATACCGGTCGAATATCCGTTTTTGTATTTATCGAATACAGGTTAGTGAGTACTACACCGGGTTCATTGTGTAAACACATAAAACAGTTCGTGTTTAACCACCGACCGTGAAACACGTGTGTTATATCGCTAACGTTTTTATAGCTGCCGATAGCACGTCTATCTTATCGTCGTCCAGCAGGTAATATGATTTGATTAGTATATTATAACCCCTGCACGCCGTACTATTCGAGTAATGAATAAATCAAAGGGCACAATGCCCAACACCAACACTTTTACTAATAAATTTTCAAATTTCAAAAGCTCAAACGTTTCATCTAAATCAAACAAACAACTAAAACACCTTCGATTCCTCGATCATCCGCAACTACGGCCGCGGCGGTTACAAATCG
>NC_042493.1:98614775-98622040 GCF_005508785.2 Acyrthosiphon pisum
CTGTACTCCTCCCATGCACAATACCACCAGCAACTCGCCGCAACGTACCATCAATAAGAACATTACACCCTCCTCCTCTCCCGCACCGCAAGCCGATAACACACACGCCACAGCCGTTATCGCGACTCACACTAATTACGATAACTCGATCAGTTCACAGCCATTATAAGCACATACGTGCAGTACTACATTAATCAATAACACAGATAATAATATAAATTTTGCATCCGCTACCATGGATAAAATTCCGAGCAAGGATCACGCTATCGTTTTTAATTCTATAGACTGTGTACCTCAAATACAATACATTTTAGCGATCGGAAAAATAGTACAACCCAATAACATAAAATTCGTCTCCAGAATATCAAATAATCGTTTTTGTATTTTCTTGTCAAATAAACAAATTTTGGACAACTTAATGCAATCAATAAATCATTTTAATATTCACGACCATATTATTCAAATACTCAGACTTATAAATCCAGCAAAAAGATTTATCATATCTAACGTATGTCCATCCATTCCAAACCAAGCAATTGTAGATGCCCTAAAAAATTCAAATATTGTCCCAATCTCATAAATTACACACCTTAAAGCCGGAATCAAGGTAGAAGGCTATGAACATATAATGAGTTTTCGCCGCCAAATTTATATAAATTACGATGATGTCCCTAAGCTTCCTAGCTCAATATTAATCAATGTAAACGATAATCAATTCAGAATATTTTTCACCGACGAAAAAATAACTTGTTTTTGATGTAAATCAGTTGACCACACAACAACTAACTGTAATAAAAACACTGAAGATAAATTTAAAAGTGATCATCCGTCTGTTTCCAATGCAACAAACACTCTTGATATTACCACTGAAGTATAAATAGAAGACACTCTCCCATCCTCAACACCTGAATTAGAATTTCTTGAAAAAATCACTATGGGCTGGTCTAATGAACCAGAGCCCTCTTCACAATTAAACATCACTCCGGATGTATCCCATGACTCACCTCTAAACGAGACCTATAAAAGACCTTTCTCCGAATCGTCATCCTCAAAACCCCCTTCCTCACCGAACAACTTAAACACCCCCACGATCATTCCGACTAGGGAAAATTCCAAAAAAAAAACACAAAATACGTTCGCGATCAAACTCGTCAAACAGACAAAAAAATGCCTACGAAGAGGGCCTAAAAACAGTGGGAGAATTTTTCACCACCAATGATTCCTCACCAATTACTTTTCTCCAATTTAGATACATCTTAGAAAATTTTACTCTCAAATCAATGAACATTCACACGCTGACCAAAAATGCAAATACCGATTTAATATCTGTAATGGACTTATTAGACTCGATTCGAGAGATAGTAAAAGTTCGTAAACTCAAAATACGCCTTTCAAAGTTAGCACAACTTCTGTTTCAAGCACTACCTCCTCATGAATCCCCTGCATAAGCCAAACTCAATCAATATAACACACATATAGCTGAACAACCATATCATCACTCATTTCATAACTTATAAAAATATATTATCTATGAATCATATTATTCAATGGAACATAAATGGTCTACAAAAGCACTACACAGACATCCACCGAGCAAAGTTCTCCATCCAACCCATTGCCTTCTGTTTCCAAGAAACAAATCTTAGACCCAACGCTTCCTTCACAATACGAGGATACAATGGATACTTCAAAAACCGTCAAACAAATGTCCGTGCAAGTGGTGGCGTCGCCGTCTTTGTCTGCACCCTCATTGAAAGCACGGAAATTCCCATACAATCAAATCTAGAAGTAATAGCCATCTCATTACACACCAAAAATCCACTATGTATTTGCAATATTTACTTGCCAGATAGCTCCAACTTATTACTCAATGATCTAAACAACATAATCAGACAACTACCAAAACCATTTTTATTCTTAGGCGACTTCAACAGTCGCAACCCAATTTGGGGATCAAACTACACCGATGCTAGAGGAATAATCGTAGAAAAATTCCTCGACAACGAACAAATCATTCTTCTTAACACCGGAGAACACACTCGACATAATGTAGCAAATAATTTCTTCTCATCTATCGAATTGTCAATAACCAGCTCCTCTCTGGCACCTAAAACAAAATGGAAAGTTCTCACCGATTATAATTGTAGCGATCACTGGCCGATATCCATAGAGTTACTCGACCATTCTCCCCAAATACCTTTTCCCCCAAATGGAACACCAAAATACCTAATTGGGAATTATTCAACGACCTCATAAGTCAATCAATCACGGAGAACCCAATAGAAATTGACTCTCTCATCAATCAAACCGTGATCAATTCTTTAACTAATAACTTCACACACACTATCCTAATGGCAGCCACTAAGGCAATAGGTAAAACTAACCATAACACTAAAAAGAACCTAGTTCATTGGTGGAATCATGAATGCAACGAATCAATAAAACTGTAAAAAAGATGTCTCAATAAATTTAAAAAATCAAAATCCCCTCTTGACCATATTCAACTTATAAAAGCCCGAGCTCATTCCAGATATATCACCAAAAAGAGCAAAACAGAAACATGGCAAAAATATACCAGCTCCATTAATACCAACACTTCCTCAATGGAAGTCTGGAATAAAATCAAAGCAATAAAAGGTATATCTTACCACCGTTTACCCTAGGTTCTACAACATAACAATACTTCACTCTCGACACCATTGGATATAACCAAAGCCTTCGCGGAAGTCTACCAAAAAAATAGTAGTGACTCAAATTACGACCCAGATTTTGCCTTCTTCAAAGACAATTTTGAAAAGTATACTACAAACGAACTAGAGTTGAAATCTCATCCCCACTTAAATTTCTTAAACATGCCTTTCAGCACTTCTGAAATGTTGGACGCTAGATCAAACTGCAACAGCAAAAGCCCTGGACCAGACGATATACCATATTCTTTCATCAAAAACCTCCCTAGCAATGGCCTAAATCAACTACTTGAAATATACAATTTAATCTCGGAAACAGGTTTTTACCCTGACCCATGGCGTAATGCAATAATCATACCGATTCCCAAACCCAACAAAAATAAATTCAACATATCCAATTACAGACCAATATCCCTCATAAGCACACTAAGTAAACTTTTGAAAAAAAATGGTTAACAAACGCCTAACATGGTTTCTTGAAACATCTAAACTTCTACCCAGCAACCAATGTGGCTTTAGGCGAAATCATTCAACCTTAGACCACCTCTCATGTCTACACACGGATATCTGCAATGCAATAAATACTAAACAACATCTTATACTTATAGCACTAGATCTTGAGAAAGCCTATGACATGGTGTGGCGCAGCAGAGTCCATCATATCATTCATAAGTGGGGCATAAACGGAAACATCCTAACATTTCTTAAAAATGTCCTCACAAATCGCACGATACAAGTCAAAGCTCACCAAAATTTATCCAACTTGTACCCTACTGAAAATGGCATCCTCCAAGGATCAGTCCTCAGCGTAACCTTGTTTCTTATAGCCATACATGACATATTTCTCCAAATTCAAAAACCCACCAAACACCTAATCTTCGCTGATGATTGCTACATATACTGCAGTGGCACCAACATAAATACTACCCGGGAAATACGGGGCCATTTGGCCGAGGCTTAGTACGTAAATGCGGCTAAAAATATAAACATATTTATCTATATTTATCTATATTTATCTATATTTATCTAATAACCAAATAAGACCTTAAAATAAAAAATAAAAAAAAACATTTTTCACTTATTAAATATAAATAAATAGATAAACAAAAAATGAAACCTATACTAAATAATAATAATAAATCATTAAGTTATAAAAATGTAAATACTTTCTATAACCTAGAGGAATCAATTTTTGAAGAACAAACTAACAACTCAATAAATAACAGACAAGATTTAATAGAAGTAACTAATATAAGAAATCAATTTTTAACAAAATTCAAAATATATGACGCTACATTTACTATTAATTTCAAAGACGGCTTAACAGAAAAAATTCAATCAGCAGATAAAAATAATAAAATTAATTATATTGATAAAGCATTAAAAGAAATGTTAAATATAACAAAAAATCAATCAACTTATGAGAAAGGCGATAAAATAAATATCATACTATTTAATGATCAGTTATATAATTGTATATCTACAGGTTTAAAATCTGAAAATTTCTTATCAAGTCTTCAGGAAAAAGTATCTGAAATATTAACATCTGATCAAGAAATTGATATTTCTAAATCCAAATTTGTAGTTCAAGTAGTAAAAATTCCTAAAGGTTCTAAAGGAAATAAAATAATTAACTTAGTTGAAGACATAACAAAAAAATCTAGTATTATTGGAATTAAAAATTACAGTGATAATCTATGTTGTCCAAGAGCTATCGTTGTCGCTTTAGCTACTTCTGTACCATTTTCTGTCAATAAAACAAAAAAAATCTTAGGGGAAGAATTAAGTGTACTTCAAATACAATATCTTAAAGAAGGTAGAAAAATTCAAAAAGAGCTAGCTTTAAAATTATGTGGTTTGTTAACAAATTATAACTCACAAGATTTTACATTAGATGATATTTACAGTGTTGAATGTATTTTAAATATTCAAATAAATATTATATGTGCTCAAAGTCATAATAAGATAATTTATAAAGGAGTAGATAAAGATTTAAAAATCTATTTATTAAAAAGAGGTAATCATTTTGATGTAATTACTAAAATTAAAGGTTTTTATGGTACTTCGTATTATTGTAACAAATGCGATACACCATATAGTAATAAAGATCAACATAAATGTAAAGAAAATAAAAAAAAATATGTTTATTATGTAAAAAATTTGTACATCTAAGTAAAAAAGAAAGAATATATTGTGAAAAATGTAATAGATACTGTTTTAATCAACAATGTTTTGGAAGTCATAAGAGAGTTTGTGAAGTAGCTTTCAAATGTCTGATTTGTAATAAAATCTGCATGAGAAAAGAAGAACATAAATGTGGAATAGAGAAACGTAGAAATTGTTGGGAAGAAGTTGAAATAGGAAAGCATAAGTGTTACATTCAATGGAATAGTCAGAAAGGAGGTAAATGTAAAAGAGAAATTTGCTTATGTAAAGGTAACTTTGATCAATATACTAAACCTATTGATGAATGTAATCTTAAAGAACTGAGAATTAAAGCAAGAGAGAAGAAAATAAAGGAACATAGTAAATTGAATAAAAAAGAATTACTGAACTTACTATACCCATTTCCTTTTGTAAATGAGATATTTGGTCTGGAGGAAGAAAAAAAATTACCAAAATGTACCTATACAGAAAACTATTTATTCTTAGATTATGAGGCTCAACAAGAAACTGGTACACATATTCCAAATTTAATAATTGTTTCCGATTTTTTAGGTAATGAATACAAATTTGATACAAATAATGAACTATGTAAATGGGTAATATCATTTAAGCATATGGATTTTACATGTATAGCACATAATTCGAAAGCCTATGATTCTCAATTTATACTAAAATATTGTGTTGAAAATACTCTTAGGCCTAAAACAATTTACAATGGTTCAAAATTAATGTTATTAGAAATTACTTTAATAAATTTAAAAATTATTGACAGTATTAATTTTATTCAGGGGCCCCTAGGAAATTTTCCTAAAACATTCGGTTTATCAGAATTAAAAAAAGGATTTTTTCATAATTTATTTAATACTAAAGAAAATACTAATTATATTGGACCTATTCCTGATAAAAAATATTACTGTTTTGATCAAATGAAACCTGAATTAAGAAAAGAATTTTTAGAATGGTATTTACTAAAAGAACAAGAAAATTACATTTTTGACTTGAAGAAAGGACTTTTTGAGTATTGTAGATCAGATGTTGACATTTTGAGAAGAGGCTCTTTGAAACTTAGAGAAGATTTTTTAGAAATAGTTAATATTGACCCTTTTAGATATGTTACCATAGCAGGTGGCAGGTGTTTGTATGGCTATATATAGGTCAACATTTTTATTAAAAGACACTATAGCTGTTTTAGATAAAAAGAAAATGAAACCTATTCTAAACAGTCTATAATGTGGATAGAACATTTTAATAAGAAAAATATCTGTCATGCTCTAAATGGCGGTGAAAAGGAAATATTAGGTATTAGAGTCGATGGTTTTGATGAAAAGCTAAATACAGTATACCAATATCACGGGTGCTTTTGGCATGGTTGTACTAAATGTTTTATTGACGGTGAAATAATTAATAGTATAAATAATGATACGATGGAAGATGTATTTAAAAAAACAATCAACAGAAATATAAGAATGAAAAATGCAGGCTACAATCTTATTGAAAAATGGGAATGTGACTGGATAAGTAGTGATATATACAAAAAAATGAATAAAAAATCGAATGAATATGAAATAGTAGGCCCTATCAATCCGAGAGATGCTTTCTATGGAGGTAGAACGAATGCTATAAATTAAGAGTAAACAGTGTAAAAAAAAAATCAAGAAAATACAAAAATACGTAACATTGATGTATGTAGCCTATATCCTACTTTAAATTATTATGATTATTATCCTATTGAACATCCGGATAAAATATTTCAGCCAAAAATATTTGACAAAAATTGGTTTGGTTTGATTAAATGTAAAATACTACCTCCAAATGATCTTTATCATCCAGTACTACCTATAAAAGTAAAAATGGAAAAAAGTGAAAAATTATTATTTCCATTTTGTTATAAATGTGCTTCTGAACAAATTAAGAAGTGTTTAATAAAAAGAAAAAAAATACTATAAATTTCCAGTAGTAGATTTTATTCTTTAGCACAAAATGAAACACCTGTTTTTACAATGAACTTGATTGATTTTTAAAATGTTCAATTTATTTACGATTTAATAAATATATTTATAAAATAGGATATAATTATGATATAATAATATTTTCCATTAGGTATAATTACACTGTAATAGTGTAAAAGATTAGACCTTAAACAATATGTCAATATAACGCTGAAGCAGTTCTGGCACAGCCGTCGATGTCACAACAAAAAGACCTTAGACAATGGTTTATGGGTGATGGGCCGTTTGGAAAAAAATTCCCGGGCCGCTCTGAGGGAGCCAGTCCACCCCTGTTGCAGTGCTATCAGCTAGAAACGAAATTTGTTCGTAAATATCAATCACTTATTACATATTATTTTTTTGAACTGACTATACAAATAATACAATAATATAATATAGGTAAATACCTACTGCAGAACGTATA
>NC_042493.1:98622090-98623386 GCF_005508785.2 Acyrthosiphon pisum
TTTCCGATTTTTTAGGTAATGAATACAAATTTGATACAAATAATGAACTATGTAAATGGGTAATATCATTTAAGCATATGGATTTTACATGTATAGTACATATTCGAAAGCCTATGATTCTCAATTTATACTAAAATATTGTGTTGAAAATACTCTTAGGCCTAAAACAATTTACAATGGTTCAAAATTAATGTTATTAGAAATTTCTTTAATAAATTTAAAAATTATTGACAGTATTAATTTTATTCAGGGGCCCCTAGCAAATTTTCCTAAAACATTCGGTTTATCAGAATTAAAAAAAGGATTTTTTCATAATTTATTTAATACTAAAGAAAATACTAATTATATTGGACCTATTCCTGATAAAAAATATTACTGTTTTGATCAAATGAAACCTGAATTAAGAAAATAATTTTTAGAATGGTATTTACTAAAAGAACAAGAAAATTACATTTTTGACTTGAAGAAAGGACTTTTTGAGTATTGTAGATCAGATGTTGACATTTTGAGAAGAGGCTTTTTGAAACTTAGAGAAGATTTTTTAGAAATAGTTAATATTGACCCTTTTAGATATGTTACCATAGCAGGTGTTTGTATGGCTATATATAGGTCAAATTTTTTATTAAAAGACACTATAGCTGTTTTAGATAAAAAGAAAATGAATCCTATTCTAAACAGTCTATAATGTGGATAGAACATTTTAATAACAAAAATATCTGTCATGCTCTAAATCAGTTGCGTTTTGCACACCGTACAAGCAGCACGTATGTTTCGCTTTCGCAGTTCGCGAAATAGTGCTGACTAAGTTATTACAATTTTTTTTTGTGTTAATATTTACAATGCAAGCCACGGCCTGTCGGACGGATGGTAAGTTTTTTTAAACAAATTTATTTTAAGTGGGTCACACTCAAATTGACCGAATTGCACAATGTATGACAATATAGACGACGGTTCAATTCCGCCGCATAATATAACAGTTGATGTTAGTATTTGGACACAAATACAAAATGACAACGCGACCTTGAAAAGTATGGTAACGGAATTGCGATTAAACAATGAGAAATTACAACTTCAGATTTCTGAAATGAACGCTGGGAGCTCCAATGAAATTTTGAGCTCGCCTAAAAAATCAATCAAAGTGACGAAAGAAGTAGCGAAAACTTCTGTAAAAATCCATAAACCACCTCCAATAACAGTATGTGGTGTAAATGATTTAAAAAAATTAATGAATAATTTAAAACTCGAAGAAGCTGAGGGACATGAGCAACAAATGAAAACTTTGGCTAATGGTGAAAT
>NC_042493.1:98625576-98628060 GCF_005508785.2 Acyrthosiphon pisum
AAACTGCGTGATCAGCTACACATACTTGGTGTGCACTTCTTGAATCATACTTGACCGACCGTCAATTTCGAGTCGTACACGAAGAAGCAATAACCGAATGGAAAGACATATCAGCTGGAGTACCGCAAGGTAGTGTTCTAGGACCTATCCTGTACTTACTCTATACGGCTGATATACCAAACGATAACAACACAACATTAGCTATGTTTGCCGACGATACGGCAATTTTATCAACACGTAATAGTCAGCTCACTGCAACTGATAACTTACAGAAGTCAATTAACAATATATTTGCCTGGACAAGACGTTGGAAAATTAAGATCAATGGCGATAAATCGGTGCACGTTAACTATACGTTACGTAAAACCGAAAATATCCAAATAGTATTGAATCAAACACCAATCCCACAAAAAGATTCAGCAAAATATCTTGGAATGCACCTCGACTCTCGTCTAAACTGGAAACACCACGTCTATCAGAAAAAAATTCAAATTAAAGAAAAAATGCGAAAACTTTATTGGTTAGTCAGACCCCGCTCCGAGTTAACCATCGAAAACAAACGTCTACTGTACGTAGCAATTATAAAACCGATCTGGATTTATGGCATTCAACTGTGGGGTTGTGCCAGTAAGTCTAACATCGATATAATACAACGCTGTCAAAACATCGCTCTTCGGACCATCACTGCAGCCTACCGGTTCGAAAGAAACAACGCAATTCACCGTGATATGATGCTGCCTACAGTAGCAGACGAAATTCAAAGGTTTGCTCGCAAGCACGAGACGAGGCTAGATCACCATGTCAATACACTAGCCATACAATTATTAGATAACTCCAAGGATATCAGACGTCTTAAGCGTCTGAAACCATACGACTTAGTTTAAGATATTAAATTAAGGCAGGAGCCACTTCATTGGAAGTGTCTCCATCAACGTGTAATATATATATTTTGTATTATAGTATGTAAAATATGTATAATTGTCAAACATATTTATAAAGACCTTTGGGTCGTTTAAATAATAAAGCCCCAGGGCATTTAAATAAAAAAAAAAATGCTCTAAATGGCGGCGAAAAGGAAATATTAGGTATTAGAGTCGATGGTTTTGATGAAAAGCTAAATACAGTATACCAATATCACGGGTGCTATTGGCATGGTTGTACTAAATGTTGTATTGAAAGTGAAATAATTAATAGTATAAATAATGATACGATGGAAGATCTATTTAAAAAAACAATCAACAGAAATATAAGAATGAAAAATGCAGGCTACAATCTTATTGAAAAATGGGAATGTGACTGGATAAGTAGTGATATATACAAAAAAATGAATAAAAAAATCGAATGAATATGAAATAGTAGGCCCTATCAATCCGAGAGATGCTTTCTATGGAGGTAGAACGAATGCTATAAAATTAAGAGTAAACAGTGTAAAAAAAAAATCAAGAAAATACAAAAATACGTAACATTGATGTATGTAGCCTATATCCTACTTTAAATTATTATGATTATTATCCTATTGAACATCCGGATAAAATATTTCAGCCAAAAATATTTGACAAAAATTGGTTTGGTTTGATTAAATGTAAAATACTACCTCCAAATGATCTTTATCATCCAGTACTACCTATAAAAGTAAAAATGGAAAAAAGTGAAAAATTATTATTTCCATTTTGTTATAAATGTGCTTCTGAACAAATTAAGAAGTGTTTAATAAAAAAGAAAAAAAAATACTATAGAATTTCCAATAGTAGATTTTTATTCTTTAGCACAAAATGAAACACCTGTTTTTACAATGAACTTGATTGATTTTTAAAATGTTCAATTTATTTACCATTTAATAAATATATTTATAAAATAGGATATAATTATGATATAATAATATTTTCCATTAGGTATAATTACACTGTAATAGTGTAAAAGATTAGACCTTAAACAATAAGTCAATATCACGCTGAAGCAGTTCCGGCACAGCCGTCGATGTCACAACAAAAATACCTTAGAAAATGGTTTATGGGTTATGGGCCGTTTGGAAAAAAATTCCCGGGCCGCTCTGAGGGAGCCAGTCCACCCCTGTTGCAGTGCTATCAGCTAGAAACGAAATTTGTTCGTAAATATCAATCACTTATTACATATTATTTTTTTGAACTGACTATACAAATAATACAATAATATAATATAGGTAAATACCTACTGCAGAACGTATAACCATGTACAGGGATGGGCATTGATGAGTTAAATCTATTAAAGTTAACTATAGGTATTAGGTAGTTCCTTATCTAATAGTAAGGTACTTTTTACTATTAGTTACATATTAATTAACGCGTTAAATTTGTCTCCACGATAACTTTCAATAGGTAACTTTTTCCGCTAATAGGTATAAACCCCTTACCCCATCATAGTTTTAAATAGATTTTATTTGTCAATAATAAAAAACAAATATTAATAATTGATAGTATCAACAATTATTCATGAAACAGGCGTGTA
>NC_042493.1:98628110-98630008 GCF_005508785.2 Acyrthosiphon pisum
ATGAAAAAATTGTGTCGACAATAGGGAAAACTGAGATAGATTTAATTATACATAATAAAGCATTTGAAACCGAATTTTATTACAATATATTTCCAATTATGGGGGATGGAATAATAGGTAATAAATTTTTAATAGATAATCACGCGATTATAGATGTCGCGAATAATACAATTACGATAAACGAAAGTAAAATAGAAAACGACAATGATATTTGTTTTACATTACAGCCACGTTCGGAAACAGTGGTACAAATCGATATAAAAGATAAATCAATGAATAATAAAAATATTCTAATTAATAAACAAGAAATATCCGAAAATCTAATATGTCTATAAGTGCCATTAACTATTTCTAATTCGTCCATATCGGTAAGTATATTAATCGGTATTATATCATCTAAACTAATTTCCCTTAAACTAAAATCATTTATATTCCTCAGTCTCAGTGTTCCCCGTGTAAAATTGCAATGTCCAAAATTGACATAAAACAATAGATTTTTATTCCTATAATTAAAATATTTGGTTACTTATGTCGTAATTATTCCTATCACCTATTTTTACACATATGTTTTTTATTTTTATTTATTTATTTATTTATTTATTTATTTATTTCAAAGTCTCGTGAGGGCTATTTCATCTTGATTACGTAACGCGTGTCTCCCCGTGAATTCTAATGTTCTTACTAAATATTGGTATCTCTCTTTCCGTACTGTGGTATCACCCGTATTGGATAATACGCGATGAACCAACTATTTGCTTTACCTCCGTACACTCTAAGCTAATGACTATCTCTAGAATAAATTCAGATTAATGCACTGTTAGCTTTTGAGGTACGATGGTACGCGTTTTGTCGATCTTACGTCCGTTCCCTAATTTGGAATGACTATTAGGACGCCACAACCAGAGCACTGTTCAGTTTGCAATAAACCTCATTGACTATAGGTGTGTGGGTCTGAGCACTGTTCCAATATTCAAAGGTAAGGACAAAGAAGACTTAGAAATAAAATTCAACTCGGGTTTTAATGGTCGGAAACACTTTTATTGAATTTTAAAACAAACATAAATTAAACACTTTGTGGATTCAGACCGCCGTAGCCCGTTCTCACCGACTCACTCAGTGACAACGGGGATTCCCTGTCGTCACCGACTCACTCAGTGACAACGGGGGACTCCCTGTCCTTGCGCGTACGGCGGCGTTATATAGTAAAATAGTTTTTGCTGTCTTTTTCCGCCTTTTTTTCGTTATTTACATTTTCATATTTAACGAAAATTTTTTTATTTTTTTTTTTAAATTCTAGTTTACTGCGCTAACGGACTTTGCACGGCCCCGGCGAAAACTTATTCGCGTTCCACGCTAAATGTATAGGCCGCGCGCGGTCGAGTAGGTATCGCTGTACACAGGAATAAATACATGCGTCGGAAGATTCGATTTTTTTCGCAAAATCTCGCATAATCGACGTCTGAGGGCGGCGGAGCCGGTCGTCCGCTGTCCGACGCTCTGAGATCGCCTGCTACGACGCGCAAAGCGGACGTCGAAATCGCGTTCGGAATTCACCGGGACGCCGAAACGGTTTAAGAGCAGGGATCGAAACCGGTTTAACCGGTTTTCCAAAAAACCGGTTAAAACCGCGGTTTTCTCATTTCTGAACACCGGAACTGGAACCGGAACCAAAAGCTTTGAAACACCGGTTAAAAAACCGTAACCGAAACCTAAGACCTTAAAAAACCGTTTTCAAAACCCAAACCGAAACCATAGAATTGAAAAACCGCTCTTGTAATGTTCTTGAAAATATACTATTTTTATACGAAGAAATTATTATGTTTGGATTTATTGATAAAATCCCGATGCAGTTACTGAGTATTACGAAATATTAATATAATATATATTAGTACTATACT
>NC_042493.1:98630058-98631752 GCF_005508785.2 Acyrthosiphon pisum
CTGCAGAACGTATAGGCCATGTACAGGGATGGGCATTGATGAGTTAAATCTATTAAAGTTAACTATAGGTATTAGGTAGTTCGTTATCTAATAGTAAGGTACTTTTAAGTTTTAACTATTAGTTACATATTAATTAACGCATTAAATTTGTCTCCACGATAACTTTCGATAGGTAACTTTTTTCCGCTAATAGGTATAAACCCCTTACCCCATCATAGTTTTAAATAGATTTTATTTGTCAATAATAAAAAACAAATATTAATAATTTATAGTATCAACAATTATTCATGAAACAGGCGTGTAACAAGTACCTACCAAATTGTACTGTCGAAGTGTTTTGCACTATTTCTGAATAATACAAATTTATACAAAATATGTGAAACGTGAAATGCATAAATAGTGTAGTAGTATGTTTATTGTAATGTAGTATCACCCGTATTGGATAATACACGATGAACACTTTTATTAAATTTTAAAACAAACATAAATTAAACACTTAGCGAATTCAGACCGCCGTAGCCCGTTCTCACCGACTCACTCAGCGACTAAGGGGACTCCCTGTGCCTACGCGTACGGCGGTGTTACCTATAGAGTAAAATAGTTTTTGCTGCCTCAGCACATCTTGCTTCATTGACCTATATTAATATCTAAATTGCTAAGTTGATTTCTACATGTAATATGTTTACATTAAATAATATTACAGTGACGACTGTCTACAATATACGACAGTCCCCGTTGTTTTTTGAATAAAATGCCCTCATTTTTTAAAATGTTATTGCTACGTAAAAATGTCTTATTACTATGTTAAATACTAACTTATTTTATCACTAAATTACTGTCTCGGCATTTTCGCGTCGTTGACTATACAATTATGTTTAAAAGTTAATTTAATTCTAATATTTTAATTGTTTAATGTATGCTTAAAAGGAATATGTGAATACATAAAGGTTTGTTTATTGGTCTAATGAAAATAATAATTTAAACATTCATACAACTGAAAACATCACAAGTGCAAAATGAAACACCTGTTTTTACGGAAATTAATTTTAATTATATGGGATATGATCCTACATGCAGAAAAGTTATATTCACTTATAATAATAAAATCAATGATGTAGATGGCAATATGCCTGAATTGTTATCTAATTTTTATAATTATATAAACACACACAAATTAGAAACAAAATACAATGATGTTATGTCCACACTTATAAAAAGATCAGGACATATTGATAATTTATATACCTAAAAATATAACACCGGTTAATATTTTATTAAGCAATGGTATATTTATACTTACTATACCTAGAGAACAAAATAGATTTTATACTTGTCCAAGTCAAAATATATTCTTTAAACCTTCAGTGAAACCTACAATAAATATTTCACCGATTATATTTCAACAAAACATCATTGTTAATAGAATAACTTATTATTTAGTTGCAGCATGATATTATAAATTCTGATGCATTTAGTCAATCAAATGTTTATTTTGTAGATTCTGACCATAAAATAGGCACATACGCGTTAATAAAAATATCTGATAATAATTTAATGATGATTGAATATAATACCAATGACGTGATATTAAACCATAGAACTAATATTTGCTTAGAAAGAGCTTTGATGAACCATTATGAAAGATTAAATATAAATATAGAATTTGATACATGGAAAAATTCAAATGATGCCAA
>NC_042493.1:98631852-98645571 GCF_005508785.2 Acyrthosiphon pisum
ACTTTTCCGCACGTGATACAGTTGAACATTTTTACGGTATTTTCACAGAATTTAATAAATAAACGTTTGGAAATACGAGCAGGACCGTTATTAAGACGTTAAACACTGTCGAGCTCTGAAAACCGTCTGATGCGAAAAATATTAACGACGGTGGTGGATAACCGAATTCTGTATATTATATATCATAATATTGTATAATATAATATTGTATATATATATATATATATTTAATATTAATAATAATAAAATCCGTGCCGACTTCACTGCAATACGCTACATATGCGCATTCCCGCCGATCGCGTGGGATGAATACAACATATCGATATATATAAAATTAGCTTATGTTGCACAGAATAATATATACTATTACTATATACATATATCCGTATAGAGATTATACTGTAATAGGTATGTATATATATATATGTATATATATATGAATTATGTTACTATATATAGGTGTATACTATAGAATGTACATAGTATATAATTAGGTATACATGGGTATACACTATAGTATATGTATGAGGTATATAATATATATATATATATATACGTGCATACTGTGCTATATGTATATATATATATATTATTTATATATATAGGCGTTTGCGGGGGCCCGCGATGACGTAGGAGGCGTGGGACGACGTAGTCCCGGTGTGGGAGGTGGTGGGGAGAGGAGCTCGGGAAGCGCACGACGACGCAGGAGGCGCGAGATGACGTAGTACAGGTGAGGGGAGTGGGGAGGGGAAGCATGATGACGTAGTGAAGCATGATAACAGGTAAGGGGGCGGGGAGGGGAAAGAAACGCAAGGAAGCTCAGTGTAGGTGAGCGGAGTGGGGAAGGGAAAGAAGCATGATGACGTAGGGAAGCATGATGACGTAGACAGGTGAGGGGAGTGGGGAAGGGAAGAAGCATGATGACGTAGGGAATGGCAAGGGGAGGCAAGGAGGGGCCGGGAGTCGCAGTGTGGGCGGGGGGAGTGGGGTGGGAAGCACAGTATTGGCGGGGGAGTGGGGGAGGGGGTAGCGCGCATTGCGGCAGGGCGGGAGGGAGGTGAATCGGGGGGGGGGGGACCCAGAACCGTCTATTTCATACTACTAATATTATTTCATTAATTTAAATATGTTATTTTAATTTAATTTAATAATATTATTTCTTTAATTTAATAACGTTATTTAATTTAATTTAATAATGTTATTTAATTTAATTTAATAATGTTATTTAATTTAATTAATAAAACAATATTATTTTATATTTATATGGCAATGAATCTTGATAATAACATATTAACAAGAATATATCAACCAAGAAACTATAATATACAATTTTCATTTATAAAAAACGATAAATACAGTGATACATTTATGAAATATACGTATATAAATTTAAAAGGACAAATTTTAGAATCTTGTACTAAAACACTTGTTATCAATAATAGAGAAACTCAAGTAATACATTTTATTTTATCTAGCAATGAATCATATATAGATATAAAATTAAAATTAAATAATATTACAAAACATATAAAAAATAAATATTCTGTAAACATAATTTACAAATTATCACTAAATGAAACAGTAGCCAGTATATACATTATTTTAGATAAAATAATAGGTAGGTAAATTTGAAGATTTTATAGAAGAATATAAAAATAGTTTTATAGATTATTTACAACATATTATTAAAAAATATACTAAAAAAGAAATTAATGACATGATATTATCATATACTTATATAGTGTATAATAATAAATTAATATTTAACATAAACATTAAATTATATAAAGAATTAGTAATTATTTTTTACAATATGTTAGAAAAAGGTGATATATTAGAAGAAAAACCTTTATTGACGTATAACGGTGATGAATTTAGGTAGTTTATTGTACGAGAAATTTGAAGAAGCAAAAATACAAGTGTGTACTAAATGTACAGAAGGTCCGGATAATTAAAATCGGGTACAATTATTGGAGAAGTCGTTAAGACTGCAGCATCTCAACAAAGAGGAATACCAATCATTAAAAAATATATTTATTGAATTTTCCGATGTTTTTTTATTAGAAGGTGACAGATTAGATGGAACATCAGCAATAGAGCATCGAATTAGAATAGCACCCGATATTCAACCGATTTATATTAAACCATATAGGTTACCACAAAATCCCAAAAAAGAGATATCAACGCAGGTAGATCAAATGGAAAAATATGGAATCATTACAAAAAGTACTTCACCTTGGAACGCCCCATTAATAGTAATACCAAAGAAGGTGGATTGTTCAGGGAAACAAAAATTTCGTATCTGTGTGGATTTCAGGAAATTAAATAATATTAAGATCGGAGATGTGTTTCCGATTCCAAATATAATTTATAAATGATATTCTAGATCAACTAAGCAATTCTAAATACTATACGACTTTGGATTTAGCGAGCGGATACCACCAAGTGTCGGTACATGCAGATGATAGAGCTAAGACATCATTTTCAACAGATAAAAGACATTATGAGTTCCTTAAAATTCCTTTTCGGTTTGAAAGGAGCGCTGAGTACTTTCCAAAGATTAATGAACACAGTGTTATTAGGAATAAATGGAGTAAAAGCGTTTGTATACATATATGATGTAATTGTATATGCGCATGATTTAAAAGATCATAGTGAAAAGTTAAAGGAAATTTTCCAAAGGTTCAGAGATTATAATTTGAAAGTACAATCTATGAAATGTGAATTTTTGCGTCATGAAGTTGTATATTTAGGTCATATTATCACGGAACAAGGGTTGAAGCCAGATCCATCTAACATTTTGAGTGTAAAAAATTTTCCAGAACCAAAAAACCAAAAACAATTAAAAAGTTTTTTAGGACTATCAGGTTATTACCGTAGATTTATAAAAAATTATGGTAAAATCGCAAAACCATTAACCTCAGTATTAAAAATTGATACACTATATGATTGGACAAATCTGTGTCAACAGGCCTTTGAAACATTAAAAGATGTGTTAGTGAGTGAACCTATTCTTAGTTACCCAGATTTCGATAAACCATTTAATGTAACATGCGATGCGAGTAATGTTGCAATTGGATCAGTTCTTTCGTAAGGTACAATATGGGAAGATTTACCAATTGTATATTCATCAAGGGTACTGAATAAGGCTGAACAAAATTATGGTACAACAGAAAAAGAGTTATTAGCCATTGTATGGAGCTTAAAACAATTAAGACCGTATCTACTAGGAAGGAAATTTTATATAGTGACAGACCATCAGCCTCTCAGATGGTTGGTTAATCACAAGAATTCAGGATCAAGACTGATGCATTGGAGACTAGCAATGGAGGAATATGAGTACGAAATTATTTATAAACCATGTTTATTAAATACTAATGCCGACGCTCTCAGTAGAATACCACAAATTATGCAAATCGAAGGAGAACAAGTAGTAGACAGTAAAACATATAAGGAGTATATGGATTATATTAAGACAAACATAGTCCAAAACGTGAATATTGTAGAAGTAGCTGGTAATATTTTTGAAGACGAACATTCACATCTCGTACATTATGTATCACAGGAATTGACGTTAAAAGAAGGATTGGCACTGGAATTTCGTCGTCGATTCGGGAATCTAGAAAGTAATCAGAATAAAAAAATTACAGAATTAGTATATTACAAAGAAGGAAACCGTTACATAATATATATGATTTTATCAGAGAAAGAGAAAAGTCAGATTACTTACGAAACTGTGTATAATTGCACATACAGAATTTAAAAACATTTTGTTTAAACAATCAGATTACAGATTTAGCAGTATAATAAACAGGCGATCAAATTTAAAAGGACAAATTTTAGAATCTTGTACTAAAACACTTGTTATCAATAATAGAGAAACTCAAGTAATACATTTTATTTTATCTAGCAATGAATCATATATAGATATAAAATTAAAATTAAATAATATTACAAAACATATAAAAAATAAATATTCTGTAAACATAATTTACAAATTATCACTAAATGAAACAGTAGCCAGTATATACACTATTTTAGATAAAATAATAGGTACATTTGAAGATTTTATAGAAGAATATAAAAATAGTTTTATAGATTATTTACAACATATTATTAAAAAATATACTAAAAAAGAAATTAATGACATGATATTATCATATACTTATATAGTGTATAATAATAAATTAATATTTAACATAAACATTAAATTATATAAAGAATTAGTAATTATTTTTTACAATATGTTAGAAAAAGGTGATATATTAGAAGAAAAACCTTTATTGACGTATAACGGTGATGAATTTAACGAAAACATTAGTATATGTAAACATTGTAAAAAAACCCACAAACCGTTTTAGGATAGGTGATGATGATAATAATGATTGTAAATTTATTTGTACAGATTGTTATTTTTCAGTAAATAAAACATATTATTTAGAACATACGTGTTTAAAATTTAAAAAAAAATACATTTTGTACTTTATGTGAATTTTACTATAACAAAAAACTGGAACATAGAGCAAACTCATATAATTGCTTAAATTATATTAATATCGTTAATGATTTTATAAAAACTAATAGAAATTATTATATAAAAAAATATATGTATAGAAGAAAAAGAAAAAACGATTAAGGAAAAAAAATTTACATATAATAGCGAAAAATTTCCTGTTTTATCTAAAAAAATAAAAATAAACAAATCGTAATTGTTAATAATGATAATAATAAATTTACATTTAATATAAAAATATCTAATAAAATTTTAAATGTAGAATTTGACAAAGATAACAATTCTATTAAAATTTTAAGATAATTATTATTAATATAATTGTTATTCCATTGTTAAGATAATTATTATTCCATTATTAAGATAATTATTATTAATATAATTGTTATTCCATTGTTAAGATAATTATTATTAATATAATTATTATTCCATTGTTAATATAATTGTTATTCCATTATTAAAACAATTATTGTCCTATTAATAATAATTACAAAAATTGTATAAAAATCAAAATATATACACCAAATGAACTTACGGATCAGGAAAAAATAATTATAATAAAAGAAATGCATGAAAATCCTTTGGCAGGACACAGAGGGATTTCGAATACTACGAAGACAATTAAAAAAACTGTACAATTGGCCAGTAATGTCAAGAGCAGTAGCAGATTATGTACAAAAATGTCAATCATGTCAAAAGAATAAAACTTCAAATAAGCACACAAAGCAACCGATGGTTATTACTTCCACGGCAGATAAACTATTCCAAAAAATATTTATGGACATAGTAGGACCACTTCCTATTACACACAAAGGTAATAAATATGTGCTTACAATGCAAGATGATTTAACAAAATTTAGCATTGCGACACCTATGGTATGCCATGAAGCTAATACTGTAGTGCATAGTTTTGTAAACTCATTTGTTTGTATACATGGAATTCCAGAATCAATAGTATCGGACCCAGGCACAGAGTTTCTAATTAAAATTTTTTCAGAAGTATGTAAACTATTAAAAATTTCCAAGTTCAACACAACGCCATATAGACCACAGAGTAATGGAGCATTAGAGCGAAGCCATTCAACATTAGGGAATTATTTGCGACATTATGTCGACAAAGATTTAGCAAATTGGGATGAATTTATTCCATATGCAATGTATGTATATAATACAACAGAGCATGAGACGACAAAATTCCAACCGTATGAACTACTTTATGGATTTCCAGGGAAAATACCTACGTCATTAAAGAAGACACCCGAACTAAGGTATAATTATGAAGATTACAATTATGAAATTAAGCAAAAATTTCAACAATCTTATGAAATTGCAAAACAACGTATAGTAAATTCAAAAGAAAATACAAAAGAACGATATGATAATAAAGTTAATCCACTGAGCTTAAAAATAAATGACAAAGTTTGGCTTATGGAAAAACAACAAAAAAATAAGTTAGCACAGAAATGGCTAGGACCATATGTAATAGCAAAAATAAATAGTAATGAAAATGTAACAATTGTCAGAGGACAAAAATTAGTGAAAGTACATAGGAATCTATTAAAACTATGTAATCAATAAATAAGTATAAATAGTAAAACATTGATATGTTGTTATTACAGGATACTAATCATACAACCTATCATGGCAACAAATTTAACAGGAAATTATCAAATACAGGAAATTGAATCACCATCAGGGATTTTTTTTAATCATTTGTCAAAAGTAAAAACAACAAATTCAAGATGGAAATTGTCAGTGTATGTAAATTTGACCACATATGATGATAATTTTGAACAGATAAAGAGATTTCAAAGGGAAACAGTAAAACATTGTATAAAAATAGCAAAAAACACAGAAAAAGTACCAATAGTATTTTATATATTTACTTCCGCGAGTCATCTCAATAACTTCCAGAAGTATAACTCGTTATCCACCATGGATCGAATCACGAAGACATATATTTTGAAGAATGGTGCGTTTTTCTCCTTTTTTTTTATTCTTGCAGATTAACTGTAGTATATTTTTATTTAGTACGAGGCCAGCCCAACATTTCGTTAGAAGTCGAGTGGCCGGAGGGTTTCACCCCTCCCTCGGATGAAGCGGTTATTGCAGCTCTTGAGGAAGAGGACGGCGATCGCCATACCGACACTGATTATACCGATTCGGATTAATGTTTTTTTTTGAAAATATTAGATGAATAAATGTATTATTTCCTCTTTGGTTTCTTCTTTATATTTTTTTTTATCTTTCAGGTTATTAATTATGTGTTTTTTTTTTTCTTTTGGACTATCGGGTGAGTACGTCTTTTTATTAGTATTATTATTTTCTTAATTTAATTTTTCATGGTATGGCTTTAGTCTGTCTACGTGTATAGTGTCCGTCGTCTCTTTTCCTTTTAGTGTTAATGCAATTTTGTAATTTACGTCCGAAATTCTTTCCAAAATTTCAAAGGGGCCTCTGTATTTGTGTGCCAATTTCTTTGATTTTCCTTGTTTCTGAAATTTTATTTTTACTAGCACCTTTTGGCCGGGTTGGTATTCTACTTCCTTGTGGCTTTTTTCATACTGTTTTTTTTTGCTTAATTTGTTCCGCTTCTATCAATTTTGGTAAATATTGCCTAACTTTTTGTAGTTGTATTATTTCTTCGATTAGTATGATCTGTTTCCGGTGGGAATATTTTGTTATCTAAAGGTTGCATTGCCTCCGTAGTAGAATGGGGAGTAACCAAATCTTGAGTGTGGGTGTGTATTATACGCAAATATTACCATTTTATAATATAGCGCCCAGTTTTTTTGGTTATTATCGACGTAGTGTGTTAAGGCGTTGCATATGATTTTATTCATTAGTTCGGTCATACCGTTGCTCTGGAGGTGGTAACTAGTCGAAAAAATTTGAGTTATTCTTAATTTTTCACATATGTTTTTTACTTCAGTATTTTTAAAATGTGTGCCTCTGTCGCTGACGAAGTATTTTGGCGTACCGTAGGTAGTTATTATATAAAATAAAAATTCGATGGTTGCAGCTGCGTCTGCGTTTGTAACAGCTTTTGCAAAAGCCATTTTGGTCGCATTGCAAGTAGCCACTATTAAATATTTTTTACCTTTTGACGTGGGTAACGGTCCTAAATAGTCGAAACACAGTCTAGACATGGGTTTAGTGTCGGTTAACGGAATAGGTTGTAATAAACCTGGTTTTTTACCGTTTTGGTTTTTTGAAAATTGACATGATGCACAGGTTTTTATGAATTTGTTTGTGTCTTGTATCAGTATCTCAAATAATATTACAGCGACGACTGTCTACAATATACGACAAAAGAAATTTCACTACCTATAAAACAAAAAGATTCAGTATAATATGCGTTAATTCAGCCAACAAACAAATACTTAGCCATATCCGAGGATATACATGATGACATACAGTTAAACAAATGCATACATATGCAAGAGTATTATATTTGTTCGAACACTCAGACGCACTATATTCAGGAAACGGATAATTGTGAAGCAAAATTATTCAGAAGTCAGGATAAGGAAATGATTCCAAAAGCATGTGAAATAAAAATTACACGTATTAAAAAATTAGTAGTACACAAACTAGATAACGAAAATGTTTGGTTGTACACGACAGAAATTCCAACGACAATCAACATTGATTGTGCAAACGGAGAGCCAGTGTTGCAAACTTTGCAAAACACGGGTACAATTTCTCTCACTTATCCATGTCATGCGATACCAAAAGAGTACGAGCTAACTCCCACCAGGTCAATAGTAACGAAAACATCATATGATTATATTCCGAGAGTAAACATAACGGCTAATCAGTGCCGCATTTAGACATTTTGCGCCCCGGTGCAAAAAAAAATTGGCGCCCCTAAGCTCCGGGTGAAAAAAATTGCTTCCCCCTAAGGGGCCTACCCACGGAAAATATGGGATCCTCATTAACCTTTTAGATTTTGAGCACAGAAAAGATATTTGTTTTACAGTGTGTGCTTTTTTTAAAATATTGTTTAGAAATTGCTTGATTCTCTCTCCGCAAAAATACATTTTAATTTATGTCACCTAAACCTTGCTTATAATTCATCATATAAATTGTTTTTTTTTCAACATATTTAAGTAGGTTGTAGGTATTTCATGAATAAATAAAATAAAATTATATAAAACTATGCAAATTAATATTAATTAAAAAAATGCCAAACAGCATAATACTAATAGACTTTATACATAATACTGTTATTAAAATAATTAAAATTATACAATTTTAATAATTCACAAGTAAACATATTTCTGACTACAACATTTTGGCGCCCCTAAAATACTGGCGCCCGGGGCAGTTGTACCCAGGGCCCCTCCCTAAATGCAGCTCTGTGGCTAATATAAAACCATATCAAACAAGTAGGATACAGGAAAATTTTTCAAACCTAACTAATTCGTATTATCCCGATTTTCAATCATTAGCAACAAATTCAAAACAGTTAGATTTATTATTACAATCACAAATAGATGATAGTATAGGCGAATATGTAAGCGTATCTAAAGTAACGTACGTAGCATTAGGAATAGGAATAGGTATATTAGTGTTAATAGTTGTAATAAGTAGAATAAGTTTTAAATTGTATAAACAGAATACATTTTCAATGAGCTATATTAAAGCATTAGTCAATAAAAAATCAGTAGATGACATACAGGGCGTAGAAATTAATTAAATGTAAAATGTAAAATGTAAATTATATAATGATTTAAAAATGTATGAAATATTTGTTTTTAAGAAAAAAAAAATATCATAAGTAGACGGACTCATGAGGGCATGAGCTTTCGTTTAACAAGGGGAGTGTTATGAATTGGTATTATTAAACATAGGAAGTAAGTAAGGATGTAGCAGTTAGTAAACAAATTAGAAATGTAGTATTTATAAAATATTTAGAATTACGAAATGAAATGATTATTTTAAATTAGTGTAAACAGGTACAATCCCGAAACTGCGAGTAAGCACTTTTTATATAGGAGGGATTGTCCTACATAAGTTTAGATATAAGGAACATTAATATTGTAAGAAGATTATTGGAGAATGGATAGTGCCATTGCCTGTACAAGTTCAACGCAATAAAACTTTATAACTGAAAAGACGTGTGTTTGTTACTTATTTAATAAATCTATCTTTCAAACTCTACAAGTACGAGGCTACGGTCAACCGACTTGTAACAGACTAAATACATCAGAATCTATAATATCATAACACAATGCTGCAACTAAATAATAAGTTATTCTATTAACAATGATGTTTTGTTGAAATATAATCGGTGACATATTTATTGTAGGTTTCACTGAAGGTTTAAAGAATATATATTTTGACTTGGACAAGTATAAAATCTATTTTGTTCTCTAGGTATAGTAAGTATAAATATACCATTGCTTAATAAAATATTAACCGGTGTTATATTTTTATATAAATTATCAATATGTCCTGATCTTGTTATAAGTGTGGACATAACATCATTGTATTTTGTTTCTAATTTTTGTGTGTTTATATAATTATAAAAATTAGATAACAATTCAGGCATATTGCCATCTACATCATTGATTTTATTATTATAAGTTGTTGTATATATAGTATATACATTATACATGTTATATAAATAACAAAAAAAAAAAACACTTATTATAAATATTTCAATATCCGATCACAAATTAAATGACGACATACGAAGCAGACGTCAAGGATGCCGAGTCAACAAAATATGAATGGCTACTTCAGGCGACAGCAACTACGGAAGAGGGGCTGTTCATTCATCGGCAAAGTGCCGGTGTGAACGACAATTCTTTTATTTTATTTTAATTATTTGTTTTTGGAAACGTCAATTTTTATTATATTTCAAACTTTTATTTTTTTTTTTAAAAAAAGGCGTTACTTGTTTTCTTTAATCCCGTTCTAGAGTGACCTATCTTACATTCTCACGTGTGCGTACGGGGACATTTGTGGTGTACAACACTTTTGAAAAAGGTAACAAGACATTGTAGTACTTACTTTCTCGTCCAGTACTCGTTATCGTGGTCAGTCCAGAAAGAGTAATACCTAGCCTAGGTTAAAGATATCTCACCCTCGAACATCCAGTACTCGTTATTGTGGTCAGTTGTTCGAGAGTAAAGTAACCTTTGAGTCGTATAGTGTAAATCCTGTTATATCTTATTTAATTATCCTTTTGCGCAGTACTCGTTATCGTGGTCACCAAAAGGAGAACTTAAATAAGCTTATACTGCAGGTGTCGATAACTTACTTGTTTGACGGTTTGGGAATCGGAAACCAAAAATATACCTGTTATATACGCCAAGCCTTTGCGTGGCGTATACGACAAAGTGAATATAACTTTTCTGCATGTAGGATCATATCCCATATAATTAAAATTAATTTCCGTAAAAACAGGTGTTTCATTTTGCACTTGTGATGTTTTCAGTTGTATGAATGTTTAAATTATTATTTTCATTAGACCAATAAACAAACCTTTATGTATTTACATATTCTTTTTAAGCATACATTAAACAATTAAAATATTAGAATCAAATTAACTTTAAAACATAATTGTATAGTCAACGACGCGAAAATGCCGAGACAGTAATTTAGTGATAAAATAAGTTAGTATTTAACATAGTAATAAGACATTTTTACGTAGCAATAACATTTTAAAAAATGAGGGCATTTTATTCAAAAAACAACGGAGACTGTCGTATATTGTAGACAGTCGTCACTGTAATATTATTTAATGTAAACATATTACAAGTAGAAATCAACTTAGCAATTTAGATATTAATATAGGTCAATGAAGCAAGATGTGCTGAGGCAGCAAAAACTATTTTACTATATAACACCGCCGTACGCGTAGGCACAGGGAGTCCCCGTTGTCGCTGAGTGAGTCGGTGAGAACGGGCTACGGCGGTCTGAATTCGCTAAGTGTTTAATTTATGTTTGTTTTAAAATTTAATAAAAGTGTTCATCGTGTATTATCCAATACGGGTGATACTACATTACAATAAACATACTACTACACTATTTATGCATTTCACGTTTCACATATTTTGTATAAATTTGTATTATTCAGAAATAGTGCAAAACACTTCGACAGTACAATTTGGTAGGTACTGTTACACGCCTGTTTCATGAATAATTGTTGATACTATCAATTATTAATATTTGTTTTTTATTATTGACAAATAAAATCTATTTAAAACTATGATGGGGTAAGGGTATGGTTTATACCTATTAGCGGAAAAAAGTTACTTATCGAAAGTTATCGTGGAGACAAATTTAACGCGTTAATTAATATGTAACTAATAGTTAAAAGTACCTTACTATTAGATAAGGAACTACCTTATACCTATAGTTAACTTCAATAGATTTAACTCATCAATGCCCATCCCTGTACATGGCTATACGTTCTGCAGTAGGTATTTACCTATATTATATTATTGTATTATTTGTATAGTCAGTTCAAAAAAATAATATGTAATTAGTGATTGATATTTACGAACAAATTTCGTTTCTAGCTGATAGCGCTGCAACAGGGGTGGACTGGCTCCCTCAGAGCGGCGCGGGAATTTTTTTCCAAGCGGCCCATCACCCATAAACCATTGTCTAAGGTATTTTTGTTGTGACATCGACGGCTGTGCCGGAACTGCTTCAGCGTTATATTGAAATATTGTTTAAGGTCTAATCTTATACACTATTACAGTGTAATTATACCTAATGGAAAATATAATTGTATCATAATTATATCATATTTTATAAATATATTTATTAAATGGTAAATAAATTGAACATTTTAAAAATCAATCAAGTTCATTAAAAATATAAACGTCGTTCACGTCCACACTCATAAGCACAAATAGGGGGGAGGGGCTTTAGGGGCTAAGACCCCCCAAAAATGTCCATCGCCCCCAAACATTTCCTACATTTTGCTTTAAGCTTATTCAATATTCTTAAGGTAAGACTTCGACCCCCCTCCCAAATCCCAAACTCTACTTGCACCTATGTCCACACTTCATGTTCTATTTGAAAAAACAAGTGACGTTCACTATATATGAACGTGAGTAGTATGAAATGGCCGGTTCTGGCTCCCCCCACTTCACCCCCTCACACCCCTCACACCCAAATTTGAAATGCTCAGGCTGTACACTTAAATTTTTCGCCCTGGTTATATCATTCATGTCTTTTGGAGAACACTTACAAATATAGCACTTTTGGCTTGATGAACCAGTCATTGTATTGCAAACCTAAAATTAAGTTTAAAAATAAATTGTTCATTTTGGTAATATTGTATCTTACTCATTGATTTATTTGAAATGTAAAATATTATATTTAATAATTGTAATAAAACTTTGTGAAACTTACTTTTCCGTCTACCATAGTGAACATTAATGTGCTTTGAACACGAATTTCAATATTATTTTTAAAAACTGAAGTTGGAATCAATGACTTAATATCTTCTTCGACAGCATGTACCTCTTCTAATGTTGACACTATAGTTTCCTTTTTATATTCAAATTGTATTGGACGACAGTAACGAGTTGGCGATGGACGAGGATTTTTCCATAACAATATCGTTTTAGGATTGTCAATCTTTGTACACCTTAGCTGTAATGGCACTAGTGAAAACATAAAAATATCGGAATCATTTAAGTTATTAGACGTAATTTGCTTGTAACGAGCTTGACTACTGCTTCCATCACATCCCCATTTACATAATAATTCAAAGTTGTTCATCGTTAAATCTACAGCTGTTATATCAGAAATTAAAAATAATCTTGTTATTGTATGATCAAGAAGGTATTGTAATTCAATTTTAAAATAAGATTCTGTAATATGAATATTTTCCGGACAGCATTTTTTTTTTTCTGTCAAAACATTATCATAACTCGGGTATATATTTGCTCTACGTTCCTTAGCAGATTTACGAATATTTGTGTAAAATATTTATTTAATATTTATGTTGCTTTGTAAGTTTATTTTCAATGAAAAATGCTAATGCTTCGTCCAAAGAATATGGCATGATGGCATTATCAATTGACAGTGAAGCCATATATGATTTATTAATTTTTGATGCTTGAGTTGGAGAGGATGGTGATTCGTTGACTATACTACAAGCTGCTCTTTTTCCTGACATATGTAATTTGTTTTTGGCGGCAAATAATATTTCTGGAGAAGTAATACGATTTCGTGAG
>NC_042493.1:98645757-98662590 GCF_005508785.2 Acyrthosiphon pisum
AAATCATTGTATACGATTTTGTTATTTTCATCAATAACTGAAATGTGAAAATAATAATCGTTAAAGAAACAAAATTTAAAGGGAAATAACAGATATGCTAATCACAGACGCAACTCGACGCAGATAAAAATTATGTTATTTAAAAGCTAAGTAGTTTTTGAATAATACCTATATATTTTTATATGATCATTTTAGATCTCTTCTTAAATAATATCTTACAAAATGTAAAACCACTACTAAAAAAAAATGTTTAATAGTGATGTAATATATACACCATGTACTTATTAGAATATGTATGAATTGAAATTAAACTTACCATTTGTATTGATATCCATTTCAAAATAATAATTAAACTTTTATAAAATTGAACAAACACTCTGAACACAATCGACGAAGAAATGAATTGATATTCTTAATCAACCGTAAATATTGTACATTTTGTCTCTAATCGTTTTACAGTTATCGCGTTTTTAAGTGGTTATTGTTGTTATAATAACCCAGAGTCTATTAAATGTTGTTCTATTTATTGTACAGATATAATATAAAGTGCTAAATATCTAGTTTTTATCTTTTTTTTTTTCTATTTTGTCCGCCTAAATTTGTATTTCCGACCACTGTGCGACGGATCAAAATTTTCATGTGGGATATGTCCAAAGGTCACATAGCAAAGTAACCTATCACGGCACATCAAGAATGTCCACAGTAAGTACATTATTACAATGCGCACTTTAACTATATATATATAGGTTATTAATTTAATTATTTCCAAATAAATAGAGGCCGCCCACCTTACTAACGATGGCCGCAATGCGATTCGAATAGGCGGCGCAATGGGTAATTTTTTTAAATCTCATTAAATACTAATAATAATATAATTTTAATAATAATTATTTAATAATTCGTATTAGATCGTCTGACGGTTATAGACTGGGCGCCCGCACCCGCAACCGTTATATCGCGCGCCCAGCCAGCTGTAGCAGCAGCAGCTCTTGCTGCCCCGTCTCCGAAGGCCACCGCTATCACGAATCGGCACGCGCATGCAGCTTAGCCGTCTCACACCTCCACGACGCCCCGACTTGCCTCCATGACACGTCCGACCGTCACGACGGTTATCGCTGGTCGCGTCTCGGGCGCGTCTAATTAGACATTAGACTGTGATAGAGCGTGCTCGCCGCCTACTACACTATCGCAGCAATATAATACGGAGAAAGTGGCAGAAACATTAAGCGTAAAAAGGCTCGCATGCAATCGGTTAGTACACCAAGCTTTATCAAATTACAGTCTACGCTCAAACGCACGACTGTGTGGTATTTCAGAAAAAATATCGAAAATGCTAAGAGTTATCGCGCATTTCTCCATTCGATAGAGTCGGAATTAATTGTAAAATTACGCAAATATGTGATAAGCCATTCTATTAAATATAACCTTAAGTTAGAGGCCACTTACGCAATACCTAACGTGGAAAACACCAACGAAAACCGTGCTTTAAAGTCATCGGCCCGAGAGTTGTACTCGTACAGCGACTTCGAGGGTGTGGTAGATCGCGATTTTACGGCACTCCTCGCCGAGAAAGACGGTTACGCGGACAAGAACAGCGGCTTCGCCCTATCGTGCATTGACGGGATGCTTTTGGGGGAGTACTCGCCCATGGGAGGCTCGTCATACTTACCACTCCCGCCGAGCATCGCAGATCGAAAGGCCATAATAAACCCTCAAAACATATCTATGATTACAATGCTTTAGATTGGCAATTTTGGCAAAGCATGTGCCCAGTGTTTGGTAACAGTTTCAGAGTAGACACGAATTATTTCCGCGAAGAGCACCGTTACGACTTTTCCACGTTATCCATTCCCACGCCCGTATCGGAGATAACATTGTTCGAGCGAGCGAATCCCGGTACATCGATTAACGCTTACGGCGTGAGAAAATGTAAAAATAATAAAAATAAAAAATCTACGATGGAATCGGCGGCGTACCCACTGCCCGATCATTTCGACTTACTGTTGATCACCGGCTCGGGGAAAAAAAGTTACTACATTTACGTATCAAATTTTCGAGACTCGCTAGCATGCAGAAAAATAGTCACGAACATCGATTATTTTTCTGCAAAAAGTGTTTCACCAGTTTCGACGACCGACCTTTGCGATATAAATTGCACGGCGAGGAGGCGTTGGCACGTCATCGTCTGGTCTGTGGTACTCACAAACCCATATCGCCTATATTGCCGACGGAAGGGAGCACGCTCGAGTTCACCACGTTGTGTAAAACGCAACGCCTGCCGTTCGTTATGTACGCCGACTTTGAGGCCCTTCTCGTGAAATCTACGCAGCGATACGGTGTCAATACCGAAGCTTTGCACACTCATCATCCCATGAGTTATGTGTTTATGGTTGTCGCTGCGGACGGTGTACCTGCAGAGCTGATGGAGCAGTTCAGCATCACGCGGACTCCGATCGTTTTTCACGGCTTAGAGACCGTGGACGATGTAGCCAAGCGATTCGACATGGCTGTAATAGATATGGCCGAAAAAATATCCAAACTGTTGAAGACAAACAACGGACCGATCGTGATGAGCGCCGAGGATGTGCGCGCGAACGGAATGAAGACCGTGTGTGATCTGTGTGCGAAAACTTTCACCGACAAAATTCAAATATATATTATATATATTACACACGTAAAGTGTATTCATTATTTTTATCTTTAAAAATAGGGGTAAATACCATACCACATACAATCATATACGGTGATGCACAGAGATAATTTAGTAGCCTTAAAATGTAATCGTATTTCGTATACTTTTTTTGTTATTACGATGTAGAACATAATATTATCACATTGTGTAGCGGATAACGAATAATCGTATTGTTATAATTGATTAAATTGATTATAAATACTATCATCATTCTAGATTTTTTTTTACCCCTCGTAGCGTTGGCATGATATCCGATAATATTTAATAAAACAAAACCCCACCCACTCCATAATTTTAAGATATCAGTTATTCAGTTCACGACTGAGTGTACATACAGACAACCCTGTGTCTCTCAACAGTCTTCAGTCCTCATCAGCAATTATATCCAACACATACATCCGCGGACGTTCGACACAAATATAAAAATAAATATGTCGGGATCGCCTAATTCTTTTTTCGACAGCCCTACAAGACCTACATCATTTGACTCGCCTCCAGTAAGCTACTCATTTAACACATAGATTATATTTTTTTTATTTTACCTCGTTATAAATTAAGCTTAATTTTATATTAGTTATCACCACTGTTATACGCTCATCTATTCGATTTTAATGATTACATCATCAATACCTACGGAAATGGAGGTGTCGACGAATCATGAATGTGCATCATTCGATTTCAACCCGAATCAACCCTTTCCGTGTCGATCACCCAATGCATCAGATATAACAAGTGTATCACATACCGAGATAGTGCAACTCAGTAAGACTTACTTGATATATACAAATAAAAAAAAGGTACTATGGTTTTCTAAACCCGTACATAATATTTTCCAGATGACGCTCAATCGTGGCGTTTTTTTGACGAAGATGAAGTACATTGGAGAAAAAAATATTACAAAGATTTCAATGGGATACTCTAAAAAAAAAGTCCTGTTGAAAAAATACCATAAATATATCAAATAAATTTTTTTTTCAAATAATGTTTTTTACCTATAGAATTTTATTATATTATATTATTATCATTATTAAAATCATCTGAAAGATTATTATTATTATAATATTAATATTGAATAGTAGTAAGTAGGTCCATAGAGGCGAAACGCCACACGCCACCCGCCACACACCACCCCATCACGCCACCACGGCAGATTATGGCCACCGCAAAAAATTTTTTTCCACCGGACCTGGATTCGGACTCGAGTCCTTCCGGTCGGCGAGTGATAACCGCACCACTGCGCCACACCGTCACATGTACTTTATGATTATAACTTGCACTATTTATGCCGTTATCACATATATTATAACATATTATTTTACCGAAGATGACGAGTATTGCGCGAGATAATTTTGAAAAAAGTATGATAAACTATACATATATATTTATATTTATATAACAACATAATTTTTTCTAGGTAAACATCAGAATACTATTGAAGTAGCCCCCAATATTTTCGTTGAGAATATACCAGCTGAACCTTTTAATCAAAGTATTTATTTAATATTTTTAGATTAGTGTTAATGGTTATATTAGTGTATATTTTTAGGCAAGCGTATACAAACGGACACAACGGCCGGAACAAAAAAAGCAAAACTAGCAGACAACGACGTTGAAACGATCATCGCAGAGTCAGACTTGTTGAAAATTATCAATAAGAAAATTAAATTTATAAAAAAGTATAATGCTTATATGATTGATTATAATATCACGTTAAAACCTATGTCGGGGGATTTAGATATAGTTAGCTTAATACGTTACTGGAGGAAGGATTACAGAATATGATTGAAAATATTAAAAAAATTACAAATTTCGCTGATGGTGACATCGTTAATATGCACGCCAACAGTCCAAAGTTTTTTACACCAATATCCACTGGCAATATGACGACCAATGTGTCAGGACAGACAATTTTAAATAAAATCAGTGATATATTAACATCGGATCAAGCAGTGAACATCAACGATACGGTATTCGGTTTCCAAGTTATTATAATGCCTATAGGTGGAAAACCTAAGCCGACCTGGGAGTACTTGGACCTATTTAGCAAAAACAAAAGATGTATAGCGCAAATTAAAAATTAGGATGAACTATATTGTCCCCGTGCTATCATAGTGGGGTTATCATACCAGACCTCGGTTATATTGGGACACCAATTAAACGATTATCAAATCAAAAATCTGAGGCTTGGAAAAAGCGATATTCAAACACGTTTAACAAAAGAACTATATCAACAATTAGAAATAAATGACAACAGGCCGTTTACGTATCGTGACATATCAAAGGTTGAAAAACTACTCAACATTCAAGTTAAAGTCGTAAACGCAGATAATTGTTGTGAAATCGACTACACAGGAACTGAAAATAGATGTAAAGTTTACCTTCTGAAAAAATATGATCATTTTTACACCATTTTTTCCATGTCGGCGTTTAGAGAACGTGTATACTACTGTGAGTTATGCGATACCGAGTATAACAATAAAAAGAAACACACCTGCAAAAAAGGACCGGGGCAAAAGTGTAGACTGTGCAACGAAAAATACCACAAAATTTTGCAAGTAAAAAAATTTATTGTCACAAGTGTAACCGATATTGTGTTAATAATGGCTGCTTAAGAAAGCATAAAGACGTTTGCGATAAAGAATATAAATGCGACGGTTGCAATTTTGTCGTACAGCGGAATGACCGCACGCACATCAGTGTTTGCGGTTATGGACAATGTCATAATATTGCAAGCAAGAAAACATTCGATTAAGTGACCATAAATGTTATATGCAGCGGAGAACTGGTAAAGGAGGGTATTGTGTAGAAGCATGTGTTTGTAACGGCCAATCGACAGGGAAACTGAATAACTGTACGTTTTCAACGAATTATGTATTTTTTGATTACGAAGCTCAACAAAATACCGGTACACACATACGAAACATGGTTATTGCTCACGATTTTGAAGGCCGAAAATATGTATTTTCTACAGACGACGGTGGTTTGGCCAATGATACATTTTGTAAGTGGGCACTGAGCAAAGAAATGAAAGGAACAACTTACATAGCACATAATTCGAAAGCGTACGACACCTATTTCATTATACAATACATTTTGAAAAATATGCCGACCGTTAAGTACGAAGTAATCCGCAACGGGTCAAACGTTATGATGCTTGAAATAAAATATGGGGGCTTAAACATTAAATTCATAGATAGTCATAATTTTGTACAGTCGAGGTTATCCGAATTTCCGAAAACGTTTGGACTTACAGAAGCGAAAAAAGGTTACTTTCCACATTTTTTTAATACACCGGAAAATCAAAACTATGTAGGACCTTTACCGAACAAAGATCATTACGGATATAATTCTATGACGATGAAACACCCTGCAGAATTTATAGATTGGCACGACGAATTAACAAATAAAAATTACGTATTTGATTCCCAAAAGGAGTTGGAAGAATATTGTAATTCGGACGTTGACATATTGCGAAGAGGGTGTTCGGAGCTGAGAAAGCAATTTTTGGACGTGTGTAACATTGATCCTTTAAATATATAACGATCGCTAGTGTATGTATGGCCATCTATCGACAGAGTGACTTGTCGGGTGGTACTATAGCGGTCGTTCAAAATGATAAAAAGGACAATTTTTCAGACAAGTCAATAAAGTGGCTGAAAAGTAAAATATTAAACGAAAATAAAAATATAAAGCATGCATTAAACGGTGGAGAAGTTACCATATGTGGTGCTAGAGTAGACGGCTATCATGAAACGGAGAAAAAAGTATATCAGTATCATGGCTGTTTCTGGCACGGTTGTCCGGACTGTTTCAATTCTAACGAAATCAACCCGGTTAATAATAACACCATGTCCGATTTATACAATGATACGATAAGACGGACGGTTAAGTTGACACAAAAAGGGTACCAAGTTGAAGAGATGTGGAGTTGTAAATTGAAAAAGCACCAAGATTATAAACAAATGATGCAGTATCAAAATTATGTAATTGAACCGCTAAACCCTAGAGACGCATTTTTCGGAGGAAGAACCAATGCGACAAAATTAATGGTCAAAAATAAAAAAATTAAATATATTGATGTGTGCAGCTTATACCCCACAGTGATGTATTATGACACTTACCCCGTAGGTCATCCTAAAAAAATTTTTAATCCGTCAATAAAAAAATACTTGGAATCAAATTGGTATGGATTTATTAAATGTAAAATACTACCTCCTACTGAATTCTATCATTCCGTACTTGTGAAAACAAATAAATTAATATTTACACTTTGTAAACAATGCCAGATAGACAAAATTAGACAATGCATACAATTCGTTGTCGTCGTCACCGTCTCTAAACATTATATTATCATCTAGGGAAATAATAATATTAATATTTGACACTAAGTATAGATCATTTTTCGTACTTGAAAAAAAAAAGATAAATGTTTTTAGAATTATCCAAGCTCCTTGAAAATGATACTATCTAAACTACGCATCTCCTTGAAAATGATGCAGGGTTGTGTAACTCCTTAAAAATACTGAGTGGAGAAAATACCGTGTTGCCTAAACGCAACTCCTTAAAAATACTGAGGGTGAAAATATTTATAATAACTATGTACTTATCATGATTTTTTTTCATATTTTTTCGTAGATTACCATGCATATTTTTTGTGTGTCTTTGACTATCATTTCTAACAAATAAAACACCACAAACTGAAAATTTGAATTTCTTTTTTTCATGACTCTTTAAATGTCTAGTTAAACTATCTTTCCGAGAGAAAACGGATAAACACTTATTACATTTAAACATTTTTGATTAGTATACGCACGCTATGACGTCTGAACGGTAGTTTACAAGTTGACAAACTGACTGGGTCTCCAGTGATTATTGTAAACAATACTCTTTTGGGTAGTACGTAGTGGAAGGGGTAAACATCCCTGGTAATCGAATGACTGTATCGTCTTTTGTCTGCACAAATACTATCACCCAAAATTACCACATCACTTGCCAGATGCAAACATTTTTTAAGACGAACAATATTATTTAGGTCAGTACGACTGTAACACGTTATACGCTTGTATGTTAAAATGTTTGGTCTAGCAACAGATTTTATATATTTTTTTTATAAACACTTGGAGAGAACATAAAAAGAATAATGACAATGAGTTGGAAATGCCAAATCAAATGGAATTAGAAGCAATGTAACATGTACACACAACGATGAGCATAAATCACTTATAGGAACTTAGACAACGGACAAAGTACAAAAAGCTTTAGAAAAAGGATATAAAATTATTAAAATCCACGAAGTGCAACATTTCGAAAAAAAATCCAACACATTATTTAAGGAGTATATTAAGCGATTTTTAAAAATTAAGTTAGAAACGAGCTCGTGGAAAAACGACTATCGGACGGTTAATGATTATATTTCAGCAGTAAAAAATTCAGTAGGAATTGATATGGACATTGAAAATATAAAAGAAAATCCAGGATTAAGAGCACTTGCTAAAATATGTCTAAATTAGTTTTGGGGCAAGTTTGGACAAAGACCTAATCAAACAAAAACCGAAATAATATCAAAACCAGACAGGTGATACCAAGTATTGTTGGACAGTAAATTGGAAACTGAAAACATAGTTTTTTTGACGGATGATTTAGTAGAAGTGTCATATAAAAAAATTAATGAATACGTCGGACATGAATATAATACAAATATTTACATAGCCGCATTCACAACGCCAAATTATAGATTAAGATTATATACAATGCTGGATAATCTCGGTGAGAAAGTCGTATATTACGATACAGATAGTGTATTTTATATTTGCAATGATACCGAAGTGAAGACGGGGTGTATGCTTGGTGAGTGGACGGACGAATTAGGTCCAGGTATGCATATAACCGACTGGGTATCTACAGGCCCTAAAAGTATAGCGCACACAGATAATAAAAATCGGACAACGACAAAAATAAAAGGATTTACGCTTAGTTACGAAAATATTCAAAAATTAAAAATGGACAGTATGAAAAAAATAATGAATGATGAAATAAGGGACATCAACAAACAAAAACTGCGATTTCAACAAATAACACGAAATTCAAAAACTAAGGAATTAGCAACAATAATTACATCAAAGACTTTTAAAATGGAATACTATAAGCGTATGGTTATGTATTCGGACGATGACGTAATAGAAACGTTACCATGGGAGTATATCTAAATATTATTGTGATTTTTTAACCTACATAAATATTATTGTATATCTGTGATTTATAATAACCTACATAAAATGTATATATCTGTGATTTTTTTAAATTATGACCTACACAAATATTATTGTATATCTGTGATTTTTATAACCTACATAAATATTATTGTACATATCTGTGATTTTAGATTAAACCTTCTTAAGCGTAGGAAAAAATAAAAAATAAAAAAATAAACCAATGTTCAAATATTATTATTGTTTATTAAAAAAAAATAGTATATTGTGTGGCAAGGGCGGGAAGTGAGCCACACATACTATTTTTTGTCACGCCCCTGCGTTCATGGAAAAGGTTATGCAGGGATCTATGCAACAATTATAGACTATTCTACAAAATATGTTTAAATGTTAATGCGTCATGCAAGGAGGTTATACTATACATTTAAGATGTAACCAAAAGTTTATGTTTTTGAAGGACCGTGGTAGGTATACATTTTAGTTTCTGGTTGTGCAGGGGATACGCTCCTGGCGGCAGGCACTTTTGGGGATTTCTTCTTTTCCGCCCGGCACTTTTGGGGATTTCCTCTTTTCCGCCCGTTAGATGGAAAAAGGTTGCTTTCGAACGCTTCAACCGTGGTCGAAAACCAAACTTTCGGTGCAGGCGTGACAAAAAAATATTATTATAATATTAAACATTATTAAGATACCATTTTTTTAATGCAAATTCTTTATACAATGTACATTGTTTTGGATTAAACTCCATATGAAAAATACAACATGATAGTGTCTCTTCGTTAAATTCACGAAGCCGAGGACAATTTTCCCAGTTTTCCAAGTCGAAGACGGTGACGTGTGGCATAAACTCGTTGATAATCCGTTGTTTGTGCAAACCTTTGACGTAAATTCTAGTGAATTTGAACGAATCAAATATTTTTTGTATCTCTGTATACTCCACATCACTGTGCTCCAATGATAAACCGTGATACAAACGTCGTAACCAGCTGTTTACACTCCGAATTTTTGCGTCTTGTATTAAAGAAGTGTGTTTAAAGATCCAGTGTTGAGTTGTGAAAGTGTCCATGTCTAAAATAGACATCTCTTTAATCACGTATTTGTTGTGTATTCCGGGAAGACAATGAATATCCAAAATGGCCGAAGACATTATAGTTTGCTTATTTCAGCCTTGCTTATTTTTTTCAACTGTTCTGTGATATCTTGTAATGGTTTTTCAAGTTTACTGATACGCTCAGCTATATCTGAACACGTAATTTGTAACGTTTCCGTTTGTTCTTCTTGTATTTGAATGGATTTTTGATTTTCTTCGAGTAAACGCTTAAATTTCATCAATTTAGACGAATACGATTTGATCGACTGTTCGAGATTTGAAATACATTTTTTTATTTCACTGTCCCGAGAACTACCAAACACGTTCATGTCTGTAGAGCGACTGAAATTATTTTTTAACATCACGGATATAAATCCAGCTATTGTGCGTATTGTCAAACCCCTTCCATTTTACCAATATCTGTTTCCCCTTCCTACGAATTATTTTCTCTATTAAATAATCATTTGGATAATTTGTTTTTAATATTTCTTCAGTGTAAAAACAACCAGCGATCGGTTTTCCATTATAATCTTGTAACTGATATGTAACGGGTAACGTTTTATTAATTTTTATAATTTTAAATATTTCCGTGGACCAGTTTGGTAAATATCCTTTTGTATGTAATACACTTTTATATGTGCTAACACGAACATAATCGCCAACGTTGAATTTAATTTTTACGTTAGTAATTTTGCGCTGTTTTATTTCCATGGATGAAGGATTTGCATCGGCCTGTATAGGTGTCATAGATATTGTTCTGTGTTTTGAATTATTGTATTCATCAACCAACTTTGGTAAAATAGAAACCCATTCATGTGATCCTCGTGCAGTGAACTTCTTATACATTTTTCCTTTAAGGGTACACCCTTTCGTTGTACTATACGTAGAATATTTGTGTATATTGTGTTTCTCCATCAACGCATCAAATGTTGCATTGTAAAATTCTTTACCGTTATCTACCTGTAATAGTTTTGGTGAGCGCTTGAGTAATATTTTTTACATTGCATTTGAAACTTCTTTAACCGATTTACACTTTCAAGGTTTGGCGAATGCTAGCTTCGTGTAACAGTCTATGACAGTTAGAAAATATTTATAACCTTTATTTATTTTTGAATATGGGATCGTTTCTACTAAATCGGCTTGCCATAGATCGTTTTTACCGTACACATTAACCCTTCGCCTCGTATAATTTTTTCTGGCAGGTTTGTGTAGTTCGATTGCTATATCGCGTTTAGACATTTGGAATTTAGACATTTTATTAAGCCCGCTTCGAAAAATTCTTCGTAAATTGAAAGTATTTCGTTGGAAACGCCTGTATTACCAGCAGCTTGAGAGGCTAAAAGTAGCCGTAAATGACTAACCAACTCGTTAGGGTCGTTCCAATAAACTAAACTATGCTTTTGTAGTTTTACAGATATCCCACTACCGGTTGGGAACAATGGCTTGATTATATCAGTGAATTTATTTCCACCTTTTTAAATTTTTTTCTCGTCTTATGTTAAATGTGCTGATGTTTGAATTAATATAGTTTTATATGTGTTCAAATCGTCTGTGGTGTACGATTTCGGGGTTTTCAAAAATATTAAACTGCTAAGACCTCGCGTTAGCTGGTATGAAGTATCTTCAATAGTCAACGTCTTGCCAGTAAGTTTAATTTCTTTTTTACCTAAATGTATAGCACCGTTTGATTGTGTTTTAGGTCCATACTTTTTGTCTCTATTGGAAGAATCTAAAAAGTCAAATAAAACTTTAGAATCTAAAGTGTCTTCCGGTACGTTTATAGTTTCGGAATCGAGTTCTGCGATTTGAGGTTGAATTGTCGATAGTTTATTTCGCTTAATTTCTTTCAATGGTTCGATAATATGGTATAATGTTTCTGATACCAATGAATGAATATCGGCTTTACCTGGTATTAATGCTGTATACTTGCGTATAATATTTTCTTTGGCTTTAATCAGTTCTCCGAGTACTTCACCATTAGCAGCCATGTTTGCAAATGACGAAGTTTTATAAAAACGATGGTTTATATTATGACAAATGTGTCGAATCCGTGGTGATATCGAATGCCATCGCGTTCGCAGTCTTTATTAATAACAATAAACTCAAATCTCCGTTTACGTCAACATGTCGTACAAAAGTCTTTAAACTCAGTATTATAAGAATAATAAAATTAGATTTAAATTACAAAATAACAATATAAGAGTATAAGATATTATAATAATGCAGATTACATTACTTCTAATAACATTCCATTAAAAGCAATATTGCATATCTAAAGTATAGACCATTCGAAATTTCACCAGATAACAATATTATATTTGGTTTGTGGATAATAAAGAACTCAAAATCGACGATAACGATTTGTAGATTAATACACCATTCGTTCACTATCATAATTGTTAATACCATTTCGAACAAAAAACATTTGAGGTATTATTAATCGTTATTAATATTACTGCCACATTGAAAAAACATCGTAATCCATAGAATATTATGCTTTCTATTTCTACGCTCTTCGATTTACATATGATATAGAGTTAATATTGTTAGAATGTAGGTCATATATGTTAAACAAAAAAAAAAAAATCAAGCTAAGATAAATAAAGAAACATTTATATATGGGTCAAACAAGTCATTACGACAGAAAAATCGCTAGAGCCGTCGAAGCCGGCAACAACGAGCAAATATACGAGTGCTTATGCAAGCTTTCTCGTCTTCCGATCACCATGGAAAATTTAACGGGCATGGGAATTGGCCAAGTCGTCAATAATCTAAGAAGGAGAGGCGGACTCTTAGGGAATTTAGCGAAAAATTAGTCATGCAATGGAAACATGTCATAGCAACGGAGTTGACCAATGAATTTTACGGTTCTAAAGAAAACCACAATAGTTCTTAAATAATAAATATGATGGTAATTTAGATTAAAACATAGCATTAGTAAAAAGAAAAAAAAACACAAAAAAAAAAATAATAGATAATATATACGGTAGTAATAGTGTAATATTATAGCATGAGTATAATAATGAGTAATTAATTAAACATAAGATATTTATAAATAGTATAGAGTATTACGATAAGATTATAGTTACGAGTAGAATAGACAGTAAATAATTTTGATAGTTACATTAGAGCAAGTAGTGAAAACGCGAAAACACAGTTTATAGCTCTAAACGAAACCGATATTGATACGCCCAGTAATAAAACTGCTAATTTCAAACAAGAAAAAAACGAGACAGAACAAACCACAATAAGTGTGGTTCAAATAGCCATCGGTACCGTATACGACCGCCAGGACGTCATCGTTCATAAGGTGCAACCGCACCACGCCGTGGGCACGAATAACTGGTTGCGTGTGGAGGTAACGCTCTCTAGTAGTGCAAACGAGAGTTACCGCGATTCAAGCGCCACACAGTGACTAACAAACTTTTGATCAAGCCGCCGCAAAGAAAGTAGGTCGTGACTGTGGAACTGCTGCCGTCATAGTGTACGCGCCGCCGCTTACGTAACAAACAAAACGTAAATACGTGATATTACAGTGTATAAATATATACAGACAAATCGTATACTACGTATATTATGTGTATTACCATAATCACCGGTAGTCTCGTAAAAACAGAATAATTTATCGAAACCCAATTATAATTATTGGTCCCCGCGCCAGTTGTTTCGGGGTGTAAAACTTCGAATCCAAACATTGTAGTCGAAAAGGATAGTCGTCGTTTATAGAAGAGTACGCGATCAATCAACACACCAATTTCAGGAACATTTCAACACCGAAAACAATCATCTCCACAATAGACAGGATGTTAGTAAATATACATCGATCCTCGTGAGTTAAAATATTTTTTTTTATTTATTTTTTATTTTTTTTATTAATTATATATAGCATAGTACTATAATTGTTATACTATTATTATTATAATTACTATTATAATAATTTTGTATGTCTTGCTCTGCCTGTGAGTAGTGATTGCCTATTTGTAATTGCTATTCTATTGCTTATTAGTAAAAAAAAAGGGGGGTTAATGAATAATTCTGAGGACGAAAATAATTCATTAGAGGAACATAACGTTTCAACTACTGTTAGTCTTCAACCCCCCTATCCCAACTTCATGGACTAGTTTAACTGTTACGTATTCAAATCCCGAGGACTCTACTTCTGAGAGGGAAGTAGCTGATATTACGGTAGATAATTTGCTTGTTAAGGAAACAGATTTATCGATAGCCACAAATAATTTATAAGTTAACGTATCTAATGAACTACAAAAAATAGATAAGAGTATAAGCAACGTCGTCACAAAGACAACCCTTTTGAACACAGAATATTCCAAACATACAGAAAATCCGGCACAATTCAGTCCATTCAGAACAAATAAAGGATTACGAAGACACAACAAATTCAGAACACTAAAAACTAGAGGAGAGTTACTCAAGAAATCGAATTGATTGGACCGAAGATCAACTCAAACTCGATCAATCAAACATGGCAAACAAACCGAAAACCCAACTAGAGGAAACCGTAAAAAACGCTAATGCAGGAACTTTGACTATCACAGAAGATCAACTGTCACAGATCATTAACCAAAAGGTACAAGAGGCACTCAGGATATGAAATGTCCCTCAGACAGTAGAGGCGATGTCCAGCAACCAGATAGGACTACAAGACGCAATCAGGCTATTACCAAAATCACTTGATGGTGAGAACACCAAGCAAGTGGAAGTATTCCTGGAGAAATGTGACTTTGCTGTATCTTGTACGGTGCTTGCAGCTAATCCACGGTTGGTACAAACAATTCAAACCAGATTAACAGGAAAGGCCCGACAGGTAGTAAAGTATCAGAACTTTGAGTCTTGGAAAGAATTAAGGGATCTTCTAAAATCAAATTTAGAACCCCAAAGAACCACCCAACACTTGTATCAGTCTTTAAATGCTACAAAACAAAAAACAGGAATGGATATATTAACTTATTCCAAGGAAGTAGAGGCCCTTAAAAATACAATTATTGAACAAGAAACAATGGGATGTACAATTGAGGTAGCACAAGCACTCGAGAGAACAATAAAAAGGCAAGCCGTTTTTATTTATTGTAAACATAATGATATTATGAAAGACATTTCTAAACAGTTGTTTTGACGGCTTAATATAACAATAATAATATTCTTTGTATTTTTATTATACTTATTATACAAAAGTGTTTTCTTCCCCAGACGGCTTTTTATTTTCAGTAGAAGGCAATGATGAAAAAGATCCCATTATACAATTAATAAACAAAATAAGCCCTCAATTCAATGTTACCAAGGACTCTCTCTACAGTGGGGCCGACAAAGACTCCCCAAGATACAAACATAAATTAATGACTATTTTATCAAGAACAGGGTTGACATCCCTAACGCAGTCTCGGAAAAGACGAGATATCATCAATAAGTCTGAAGGTCAACTTATGGAGAATTTGCCCACAGTATTTCACAACCAATGGTTGATGGAACATCAGTTGTGGGATATGGCTGCTCATGATTGGGATGTAGATTCATTAAGAAATTATACACTAGAGTTCAATCACGAGTATATGATGAGCAAATGCACCACAAAATACAACGAAATCATGTTGGCAAGGGTTCTGATCCCCTTAGATCCTATGCCATTCCTACGATTGTATCTAGGATCAAACAATGTAATAGGTCAGTTATTGGAGGGATCTTTAATTTACAAGACTGGGATTCCTATCACTCAGGTCTCAGTGTTGGAACCTTACATATTTTGCAATAACTCAGTAGAAATTGAATTTGAATATTTGTTGGATAGATCTAAGAAAGGATTCCTAAGAAAAGAAACTGGAATGATCATTGACTGGCATCCCTATAACTTATGTGTAGATCAAGAGAATCCTCTGATTTTCTTGTTGTCTACTAGAAAAAATGGGAGCTTTGACATTATATCTAAGAAATGGACTTCTTTAAAACCTCAACAAAAATTAAACACTCATATTCCCCTTAGTCTAGATGTGTCCAATCACAGGTTTTCCGACATCAATCCCGATGTCTATCTGGACAAAGAATTTCTGACTCTGGAGAGACCTGACTCTAGTGCCAGTCCTAGACTTCCTCATTCGTATATTGATGGATATTTCGAGGATATTAGTCCCTCTTATATGTCCTTCTTGTCTCTGAAAACATGGTGGGTGAAGTTGATCATTACACTAACACCAATAATGGTGCTTGTCTTTTTATTGTCATGTATTGTAAAACCAATTCTTTTCTCTCTGAAGATGATAGGGGTCCTTCCTCTACGGGAGGATGATGACTGTGAAGAACACGTATGACCCATCTAGAAGAGCCCATTAAATAGAATCTCCCTCATCATGCCATGCACACCGAGAAACCCAATATTCACCCCAAGTCCCCAAGGACAATACAAATCATCGATCGAGTCCGTCAGGACAATCAAATTAGATTTAGAAAAAAAAAAAAAAAAAAAAAAACAATACGGTGATAACATTTGATACACTCATTACTGCTCTTCATAGTGCATTAATTTTGTATTGTTATAGTATACAGTTTTTAGTGCGGTTTATTGCGTCTTACTTATTGAGTGCTCTTGTTACAGTGTACGTCGATTTACTTAATATTATACCAAATTGGTAAAGTTATAACTGTTTCTTTTTCTTACGCTGTTGTGGACATTAATTCTTGGTATGTGCTATCATTACTTACTTATCAATAATTATTAGCCGTGTTATCGTTTATTATCCATCGGGCCTGTCAGCTGTTTCTTCGGAGACTTAAACGGTGGTCACTAAACTGACGTAATTCTTTTTTCACTCCTTACTGGCTGACCACTGCTCAGT
>NC_042493.1:98662728-98663074 GCF_005508785.2 Acyrthosiphon pisum
CATTTGTAAATTCAATAAATTCATTGCTCCGCTCAGAATATAAAATATAATAAGATCAAACTTCAAGTTCAAGTTAGAACAATCTGAACATGTTAACGTTATCTGCAGACTAACCCAAAACTGTTATAGCATTTAATAAATTATAGGTACCTATTATATATTTTACTAATTTAGTGCTGAAACTAAACAAATTTTGAAATTTGAGTAAAATTATGACCATTTTTTTTTTAGGGGGGGGGGGGGTGCATATTTGCGGTGCAGGGCCGGTTTGATCCATATTTCCCGGGCCGAAAAAATTCGCCAATCCGCCCCTGGCTACATCTAAAATGTTTATCAATAGATGATC
>NC_042493.1:98663174-98664506 GCF_005508785.2 Acyrthosiphon pisum
CAAACAGCCATATTCAGTGCAGTTTTCGGTTATAGTATATAAAATTTATAAAAAAAATTACCTATTTTTATGTACACAAAGGAGGAAAAACGATTACGAACGGCCGTCATAATCTTATCTAATGCATCAGACATGTGAACCACGCTTAGATCATATATGATCGTATATGATCTAAGGAACCACGTAGGTAATGAGTGTACTTCATATCGTAATATCGTATATGTTTGAATTTAACCTTAAATGAGTGGCTGGATGTAGATAAGGACTTGCCAGTTTTTCAAGTGATGAATGATGACGAAATATAATTTTGATATTTTGCACAGTCTTTTTAATGTTTTGTACAAAATAAACTATGTATTTAAAACAATTTTCGTTATTTTTTCGATATATTTTGAGTCGCCGCTTATAGTGATTTCCGGTTAAAGTGATCAAAATACTCTAGGACGGATGTGATCATTATAAGCGGCGACCACTGTAATTTAATTTTGAGCATTAAAATTAAGATAGTTTTTTAAATAGTTTTTGGTTAAGTTTGAACTTTTTGTTTCCATATCTAAATTAAGTCTGTATTGGTTTGTTTATGACTTGTAAAATCTATTATCTTACTAAATATTAATTCGTAGTCAAGATTGGAAGAAATTCCATAAAGAACATTGGCCAAACGCTTAAAGGTATTTCCAAATCCACGATGAATTCTATCTACTGTGGTGATTTTCGGTCCGATTGATGAAAGGATAGTTTGATGGTTTGTTTGAATCTCATACAGATAGGGAAGTGTTGCTTGAGCAAATAGTTGGCATGTATGGGAATTATCTGTGTTCTCAAAGTTCTGTGTAATCATTGAACAAATATCTGCGGTATTGTTATATAATGACTCTAACTCGGTATATCTCAAAGCGTACTTGTTTAGATCTATATAACTGACTAGGTTCCAACCAGCGTTCCCTATAAATTTGAAATAGATGCCTTCATAGTTCTGGTACATGGTCACGTTCGCTAGTGGTTCCTGAGGATACTGGGCAAAAATGATCGGCAGCCTTAACAACACAAGGGCACTACCTGCCTGTCCTGATTTTGGTCTTGTCATTATAATTACCTAGAGATTCTAGAGATTCTAGAGACAAATTTAGCAGCCATTGAACGTCCAAGCCTTTCAACGACGTCATCATAAACTTCCTGATGTGAAGATAAAGTGTCGTCATGTTCGTCGGGCTCAGAATCATATTGTCCTCCCACACTTGTTGAATATTCTTGGCCATCCATAACTTCGATTCATAACTGTCTCCAATACTTTCGATGGGCGCAAAATGCATATAATCAATATTGTGACTA
>NC_042493.1:98666861-98667982 GCF_005508785.2 Acyrthosiphon pisum
TTATTAGTTATGGTTTGGCAAGTGTTCAGCTCCAATTTGGAACATTTGCTAGCGAACGTTTGGGAACAACCTCTTTAATGTACCTACCCGTAGATAAACCATATTTCTATATGTCTCCATCAGAATTTAAAAATATTGTATCACATATACGTGGCGTAAAGGTATTGCAAGTTTCATGTAAAGTAGTAATGAGAAATCCACGTACTGCATTTGAAACAAATGCGTCTACGAGTAATTTAGCTACTTTAAACCAAAATAAATTTGTTCAATATGCCCATGGCTTGATAAATAAAACTAGAGGTTTCAATACTGTATATGAATTTTCTACGGCTACTAATCCAATGACACCAACTAGTTGTTCAGTGATCGATGAAAAATGTATGAAAAAAGTAATAAGTGCAATGTACGGTACAGCACCAGATAATTGGCTAAAACCAAATTGGACGGTTGGCGCCACTCTACCATGTTCATTTATGAATTTACCTATGCAATTTCCATCTTACTATTCTATGTACGCGAACTCTGCTCAAAATAATGGACTTATAGGTTGGCAAGATATACAAAAATTTATAACTAAAATGGATGCCAGTGCTGCAGTTGGTAGTACAATTGTTGAATATACATATAAACCTACATTGTCATATTTAACAATGCCGTGGGCTTCTGTGTTTGCTGGTAGAACAAATACCAAAGGTACAAATGTAGAGTCGTTCAACGTTGCCGATACTAATAGTATATCACTGCCTAACGCGTTTACGTTAAATCGATTAGACGGTACTTATAAAGCCGATACGACAAATAATTATGCACTATTGACCGACGAAAAGTGGAAAGAAATATTTAATGACGAATTTAATAGATACATAGAACCTTTGGAATGTGGACAATATATTAAACACGGATTACGTCCGTCTGTATCAGCTAAAATTCAGCCTTCATTACATGTTGGAGTTTGTCCTGTACCAAAATTAACTACAACAAACGCTAATTTTGTACCTGATAAATTTACTGATATAGAATGTATGTGGGATATTGAAACGGAGCTTGTTTGTGAATATGGTTTACCATATACATATACTTCATTCCCAACTTGTCATATTGAACTCGAAGGCACGCCCATG
>NC_042493.1:98668032-98669160 GCF_005508785.2 Acyrthosiphon pisum
ATCACAGGAGTAGCGGAGTACGAGTTGAACAATATTGATTTATTATGATTTATCTGTCAGGTAAATTATTATGCGATTTAATATGTAGATATGACTGCTGGTGGATATAGTCTCTACTCCGCGATTCTATCTCGACTGACTGTGGGTGCGAATACTGTATATAGGCTCGTACTCTACGTTCATGTGTTCTGTCTATCTAAGCAAATTTACCGAGTTCGACATAAATGACTAGTCAGTAATCTGTATCGTTACAGTTACCCCCTTCGCCATTTAAAATCTGCCTTCAGATTTGCTTTCAAAATAAAGTAAAGTAAAAATAAAAAATAAAAAACTGTAATTAAAGGAATGTTAGTAAACACGTGATTACACCTTGGTTATTTTCGACGATGGACATCTATTCCGTTTTTCTCGGTGAATGAAACCTTGTCGAAACATCCCTCTTTTTCTTTCTCAGGATAAATCACGGTTATATTTTTATCGTTTATATCTAAGTTTTTTTTTTTGTCATGCCTTGTATTAAAATTAATTTTATTTTGCAATTAATAAAAATGAATATATAACATGTATATTACTCCCGTATTTATATTATATATATGTTACGGGTGAAGTACAAAAACGGTTAGTGTACATATTACCCGGGTAATGTGAACCTCATCCATACGAACAGTGTAATGTATACATTATCCGCCTTAAATATGTAGTATCCAATCAATTTATACATTATCCGGTGTGCTGTGGATAATGTATTCGTACAACTATAATCTTAAACTTATAACTTCGGTACAACATGACCAACGCATCAAACACTTAAAATGGTACAGATTATACAAAGTCTAGTAGCAAAAACCAAATTATACTAATTAAAAAAAAAAATATTTATTATTATTACTATTAAACTATAAATTATATATTTGAACAATTTTACTATTTACTTAATTAAAATTTAAAAGCGAAATACAATTATTTATTAGAACAATTTGAGTTTGGATGACATTTAGAATTACAAAGTATTCACCCGGATTTGCATTTACATTTATTTGTTAAGCATTTAGTTTTACATAAACACTTCTTAAAACCTTGACCACCGGAAAAAGATTGTTCATTAGCTATTTCACGCAAAGATTTTTT
>NC_042493.1:98669564-98673056 GCF_005508785.2 Acyrthosiphon pisum
GTAGTAATAATACAAATAAGTGGGAGTACTGATAAGCAAACTTCTCCCTGCTGGATGCTTGCTCAAATATATTTTCAATATATTTTACTAACTACAACAATAACCACAAACTGACCTTGGGCGTAATCAACCGTCGTGTTGTTGACAAAGACAATAAAAGTAATTTTAATCAATTGCCAGATAATTGTTTGGATTGGACGGCTTTAGAGCACGACGTAGATTATCATAATGCTGGCAACACTGGATCAACGCAACTGCATGAAATTGCCGCATTAGATAATAAAGCGATAGACGCTGCATGGCGAGAATGTCTAAGCAGTCAACCATTGGGAACGTCCATACTAGCAAGTGGACTGAACGTGAAAAAACACTTTGAACATTTAGCAGAAACAATTTCATGGCCGTTTGGGAAAAATCAAGCAGTGTACCCGCCAACCACTTCTAATACTCAACATATAGACTGGTTTGACAAAAAATTAAGCAGACACCGAGGAACATTAAAAGGTAATGGCATTTCGACATTTAGGCCCCCCTCCTCCTCAACGCCCTAATTGGAATAGTTTGAATAGAGGACAACGGTTATATGCCGTACGTCAATATAATATTGCATTGGCGAGACGTAATTTACCACCATTTGTTTTAGGCGAAGAAGTTGTTGTTCAACCTGACATTGTGACAGAGGAGGAGGGGAGTGAAACGTTTGTTGTTCCTGACGATTACGATTACGAAACTGATAGTGACTTAGATTGGAATTTCGACGGTGGTATCAATCCGAATACACCACGTGACGTACAAAGTCCAATGAGTGGTCCAACTTCAACAACACCTGATTCAAAACGTGGAAATGATTCGGGCCAGGGAGGTAGTGGTAGCAAGAAGACCAAATTACCTGGTACGGGGCGTCAAACAGCTGATGATCCAGATACTGGGAATCCTAGTCTTGAAAATGCTGTCATACCTAGGCCAATTCATAAGTCAACAGGATATACAATGGTTTTCAGAAAAAATCATTCAATTATTAGTTATGGTTTGGCAAGTGTTCAGCTCCAATTTGGAACATTTGCTAGCGAACGTTTGGGAACAACCTCTTTAATGTATCTACCCGTAGACAAACCATATTTCTATATGTCTCCATCAGAATTTAAAAATATTGTATCACATATACGTGGCGTAAAAGTGTTACAAGTTTCTTGTAAAGTAGTAATGAGAAATCCACGTACTGCATTTGAAACAAATGCGTCTACGAGTAATTTAGCTACTTTAAACCAAAATAAATTTGTTCAATATGCCCATGGTTTAGTAAATAAAACTAGAGGTTTCAATACTGTATATGAATTTTCTACGGCTACTAATCCAATGACACCAACTAGTTGTTCAGTGATCGATGAAAAATGTATGAAAAAAGTAATAAGTGCAATGTACGGTACAGCACCAGATAATTGGCTAAAACCAAATTGGACGGTTGGCGCCACTCTACCATGTTCATTTATGAATTTACCTATGCAATTTCCATCTTACTATTCTATGTACGCGAACTCTGCTCAAAATAATGGACTTATAGGTTGGCAAGATATACAAAAATGTATAACTAAAATGGATGCCAGTGCTGCAGTTGGTAGTACAATTGTTGAATATACATATAAACCTACATTGTCATATTTAACAATGCCGTGGGCTTCTGTGTTTGCTGGTAGAACAAATACCAAAGGTACAAATGTAGAGTCGTTCAACGTTGCCGATACTAATAGTATATCACTGCCTAACGCGTTTACGTTAAATCGATTAGACGGTACTTATAAAGCCGATACGACAAATAATTATGCACTATTGACCGACGAAAAGTGGAAAGAAATATTTAATGACGAATTTAATAGATACATAGAACCTTTGGAATGTGGACAATATATTAAACACGGATTACGTCCGTCTGTATCAGCTAAAATTCAGCCTTCATTACATGTTGGAGTTTGTCCTGTAAGTACCACAATTAACTACAACAAACGCTAACTTTGTACCTGATAAATTTACTGATATAGAATGTATGTGGGATATTGAAACAGAGCTTGTTTGTGAATACGGTTTACCATATACGTACACTTCATTCCCAACCTGTCATATTGAACTCGAAGGCACGCCCATGGTTGTAAATAATACTACAAAGGAATCTATGTTCTACGAAGAACTCAGTTTGTTCAACAATCAATTTATATCACCTTCAGCATAGCAATTAGAGTCAACGACCGCTGAAACAATAACAACGTCTCAACCACGACCTTTGATAAGACCACAGTCTGTAGTTGATGTGTTACAGAGACGTGCACAACAGCAGTCGATTATACCGGAGGAGGAAGATATAACTAGTTTACATTATGTAAATGTATTTGATTAAATGTATAATAAAAAAAACAATATATTATATATGTGTTATAGTTTATTAGAACATGATAAATAATATGATATTACATAATAAAATTAATATTAATTACAACGATTATAGTAAAATGTTATTCTACATTATACAATTTAAATAATTCTAAGATAAACATTGGATTAATTTTTTTATCATAATTACGGAGAAAAGGTGCACTTTGCCAATTATATAATTTTATTCTAGTTTGAAAAGCGCTTTGTCCGAATATAGATAAATTGTCATTAGTTAATATAATAATTGGTGGACCTTGAAGTGGTTGATCACTTTTATATTTAACTTGAACTCTGCAAGAATCTCCACCTAATAATGCTTTCAATTCGTTCACGTGATTGCTTTCATAGTTTGGTTCATTCCAAAGTACGAGGCGTTTGCCTGCTGCTTCCATAAACGCGAAATTATTCGTTTTATTAGCAGTACCCAAACACCCGTAATTTAAAAAAAACGAAGCTACAGCGTCAAAAAAAAAATTTTTACCTGCATTAGGTGGAGCTAAAATAGCCAACGTATTACATTTAGGTACACGTTTATCGAGTACATTTATTAAATCTATTAAAAAGTAATAGACATTTTCTGTATTATTGTCGAATTGGTATAAAAGTAATTCGTTGGCTATTTTCACAGATTCTGAAACGTTATAATAAACTTGATCAAAAGTACGATTATACGCATTGAAATATGGGTGCACCTTTTCGTCAGCATAGTAATTTTTATAATCTTTTAATGACCAATGCATTAATTTAATCCCCCATAATTCTATGTCCCTATCTACATATTTGTCTTTGGCGCAAAGATAATTAAGATTTGAATTTAAGTAGTATTCTTTTATGTTTTTGTAAGCTTCAGGGGGACAACAAGGATATTGATATAAAAGATCTGGTATAGTTAACGGCCCATCTTCCGAACCAACCCCTGTGCCTTTCGTATTTTTTTTATATTTTTTAACTTTACCATTTTTTCCCCCAGAATCTTCACTATGTTCGAGCTCATTCTGACGGCCTGATGATTCGCAGGGAATGTCAACTCTGCATCTCGCCGTCGCTCCCATCCAATACTCCCCTTTG
>NC_042493.1:98674361-98677397 GCF_005508785.2 Acyrthosiphon pisum
AAATACCTATGGATTCCAGAGACAAATTCCGCAGCCAAGCTACGTCCAAGTCTTTCAAGGGCGTCCTCATAGTTTTCCTCAATAGTTGGTATGTTTCGTCATCACTGATGAATTCAGGGTCATATTCTCCTCCCATATCGCCTGTATCTTCGATTCCATCCACTTCTTGGGGTGTATAACTGTCTCTACTACCACTATCGGACACATTATAAATATAATCATCAGTAATGTCACTACCGGATACTCGTTGGTCGTCGTCGGGAATAAGATGTCTAAGAAACTCAAAAGCTCCTCCTCCTGATCCACGTCTTTGAACATCGTCTCCTTCATCCATTTCTTTATCTGAACCAACTTCACTTGTTGAAGTTGAGCATCCATTGTCGATATTATCGTGTCTTCCTCTAGTGTCGGCGACAATGGTGGTGACGTTGGTGATCGTTTCGTCTTTTGTTTTTTCGCTATTGACGACGGACGATCGCTTCGACGCTTCAATGCACCACTTCCTGAAGGTGTCTGTTCCACTGATTGATTCATTTCTGGTGTTTCGTTGCATATGAACGACATAACGTTAAAAAAAAATTTTGTTTTTATAAGTAAATACTCGAAACAACGATTAGTACATCAACTACTGTAGCTCGTTGTTACTTTCAGGACTTATTAAAACATACTAAATAATTTTTATGTTTAGGCCCTATTTATATAAAATAAGACAATGAATGTTATTGATATTTATTGTATTAGATAAAACTACTAATAAATAGCGATTAAAATTATCTACATATAGTATTACATAATACGTGAACTTTTCCCTGCTGGATGCTTGCTCAAATATATTGAAAATATATTTTACTAACTACAACAATAACCACAAACTGACCTTGGGCGTAATCAACCGTCGCTACGCCATGGCGTAAGAGTGCATTATTTTCATTATATTCACTTGATTTTCATCGCTGAGCTTTGAGATTTTGTTACCGTCCGTCACAGTTATATTACTAATTATAGCCAGTTCCTTTGTAAACTCACCGCTGAGTGCAGTAATTTTTGCGTCATTTATCTCGATTAAATTAACGTGTGTAACGAGCTCGTTTTCGAACTTTTCCTTCATATCCGCGATAGACTTATTCAGCCGACTGTCCGGCGACCCTCCAAATGCGTCCATTGCCACGCGATAACTGTGCTTATATTTTAAGATCAGACTTATTTATCCAACTATTATGTTCGTCCGTAAATCCTAGCCAGCGAACGAATACACGTCGACCCTTCGGGCGAATTACTTTTTCCACCAGATAATCGTCGGGCAACATTGTTTTACGTATTTCTTCGGCGTAAAAACCGCCAGCTATTGGACTGCCAGTATAATCTTGAAGGATAAATGTGTTCGGTGTAGTCTTATTCACCTTAATAATAGTAAAAATCTCCGTAGACCAATTTGGTAAATATGCTTTGGTGAAAACACCCTTGTACACGCTAATCCGGACCTTGTCTCCAACGTGAAATTTTATTTTTCTAGTTTTCACGACATCGTGTTTCAATGTTACCCGTGACGGGCGGGCATCAGCCTGCGCAGGTGTCATACCGATAGTTCTGTGCATCGAATTGTTATAGTCATCGATTAACGCTGGTAAAATCGTGATCCAATCGCGTGAACCCCTGCTAGTGAATTCTTTAAACATTCGTTGTTTCAGCGTGCGATTAAATCTTTCCACAATGGACGCCTTGACAGCGCTAAACGTACTATACATTTTAATATTGAGTTTTTTAACTAAAGCTTCAAAATGTTTATTGTAGAATTCACGCCCTCGATCGACGTGTAATAGATTAGGACTATTCTGCGCGAAAATTTTACTAGCTGCCGCAGCGACTTCCTCGCCTTTCTTTGTCTTCAAACCGACGGCCCACGAGTATTTAGTGAAACAGTCGATAATACACAGTATATATCTATATGATTTATTCACGGTGGAATATTGCTGCATTTCGACAAGGTCTGCTTGAAATAAATCGTTTTTACAATAAACAGTGACGCGCCGCCGCGGGTAGTTCCTTCGGGCCGGCGCGTGAAGTTCGCTGGCTATAGCGCGCTTAGACATTTGGTATTTTTTTCAATATTTTAGCCTCAACCAACTCTTCGCAAATCGATATTATCTCGTTACGAACACCCGTGTTACCGGCCGCGAGAGACGAATACAATAGACGCAGTCTATCGACCAGCTCGTTAGGTTTATTCCAATATATTATATTGTGTTTTTGTAATCGCATATTAATACCCGCACCAGTAATAATATTATTTTCCCCCGAAAACAAATTTGAAATTATTTTATATTTCAACCCTCCAGATTTACGAATACGTTCACCGTTTGACGTTCTATGCGCCGATGTTTGAAATAAGATCAGTTTATATGTATTTAAATCTGCTTGCGTATATTTTCTTGACTCGGGAGTCTTCAGGAATAATAAATCAATAAGCCCGTCCGTCACTAGAAATGTCCATGTATCGCCTCCTATGTGTATCACGTTATCGATAAATTGTATTTCTTTATTACCCAATTGAAATATGTTGTTCATTAATTGTTTAGGTCCGTATATTCGGTCCAACCCAGATTTAGTCCAAGGTCCAAAACGTGCATTCAAGTCTTTATAAGATGTAGGCGTGGATTGAAGTGGTGGGGAACGGTTCACGGTATGGCCCACATCTGGTACCGTCGACGCCCTCGTCGACAGGGCGGGCGGTGGCGGGGACGTCTGTACAGGCGACCTTTTGATATTCGATTTTATCTCGCTCAGCGGGCCGATAATCGAACTAAATGTGTTATTAATTAACGTATCCGTTTCAAATCTACCCGTTTTTAACGCATTATATTTCTGTTTTATATTTGCCCTCGCTTGAATTATATCTGTCAATATCGTAGGCGTTGATACTGCAGGCGAGTTGTTCACCTTATCCATGATCTTGAGTTAATGCAGTTAATTCCTGTGTGCCGCCTTATTATATAACGACATACTTATCGAAGCCGTGTCTATACCGTCCATTATCGC
>NC_042493.1:98677447-98678460 GCF_005508785.2 Acyrthosiphon pisum
TGGGAACGTCCATACTAGCAAGTGGACTGAACGTTAAACAACCCGTAAAACGTGGAAATGATTCGGGCCAGGGAGGTAGCGGTAGCAAGAAGACCAAATTACCTGGTACGGGGCGTCAAGCAGCTGATGATCCAGATACTGGGAATCCTAGTCTTGAAAATGCTGTCATACCTAGGCCAATTCATAAGTCAACAGGATATACAATGGTTTTCAGAAAAAATCATTCAATTATTAGTTATGGTTTGGCAAGTGTTCAGCTCCAATTTGGAACATTTGCTAGCGAACGTTTGGGAACAACCTCTTTAATGTACCTACCCGTAGATAAACCATATTTCTATATGTCTCCATCAGAATTTAAAAATATTGTATCACATATACGTGGCGTAAAGGTATTGCAAGTTTCATGTAAAGTAGTAATGAGAAATCCACGTACTGCATTTGAAACAAATGCGTCTACGAGTAATTTAGCTACTTTAAACCAAAATAAATTTGTTCAATATGCCCATGGCTTGGTTAATAAAACTAGAGGTTTTAATACTGTATATGAATTTTCTACGGCTACTAATCCAATGACACCAACTAGTTGTTCAGTGATCGATGAAACATTTATGAAAAAAGTAATAAGTGCAATGTACGGTACAGCACCAGATAATTGGCTAAAACCAAATTGGACGGTTGGCGCCACTCTACCATGTTCATTTATGAATTTACCTATGCAATTTCCATCTTACTATTCTATGTACGCGAACTCTGCTCAAAATAATGGACTTATAGGTTGGCAAGATATACAAAAATGTATAACTAAAATGGATGCCAGTGCTGCAGTTGGTAGTACAATTGTTGAATATACATATAAACCTACATTGTCATATTTAACAATGCCGTGGGCTTCTGTGTTTGCTGGTAGAACAAATACCAAAGGTACAAATGTAGAGTCGTTCAACGTTGCCGATACTAATAGTATATCACTGCCTAACGCGTTTACGTTAAATCGATTAGACGGTACTTATAAA
>NC_042493.1:98678560-98678870 GCF_005508785.2 Acyrthosiphon pisum
GGTATAAATTATAAAAAAATATCTTGTTATAATTTAAAAATGGTATAAATTAAAATATATTATTTCAATAAATATTTATAATATGCGCACGCAGGTAGCTAATTCACGCTAATACCTGTATTCTGTAATACCAGCTATCTATCACTATAATATTATAATTTATAATAGTCCGACCGATGTCGTGCGTGAGTGTAATGATGTGAGGCCGCTGCGTATTAATTAGGACATGTTTAAGAGGACGCTACGCCCGCATGCGTTGTCTCCGTCTTACAAATGCACAACATAGCAAAAACTAATTTTGTCGCGGGAC
>NC_042493.1:98678920-98688328 GCF_005508785.2 Acyrthosiphon pisum
CATGAACAATACGCATTACATCTTTCTCATTGTTTTCTAATTTATCGATCGAACTATCATATCTTCGTACATCGTCAGCATCAGCTATTCCATACATCCATTTGAATACCGTACCCCCAAACTCAATAGATCGCTTAACTTTTTTGTTATGTCTACCCATTTGTACAATTAAACCTATCTCGTTTTCCAATCTATTCGCGTGTTTTTTTAACTGATACAAAGTTATATATATATCTTTGAACTCAATTAGTTCAATTGATTTTAACATTCATCGATAAAATCGTTTTGCGTTTTCAGTTATTTTCACTTTTTTACTTATGAATAATTGGTATATAAAAATTAAAATATCAAAAATCGAGTCTTATACGTCACCCGATATAACTCCTCTACAACTTTTAATTAAGGTATTTTGCTCTAAAACCATTTACTTGGCCGTATTATTGGAACAAAATTGGAATGTTTTTGTACGGTATTTTCGTTGGTTTAGCGTCCTCAATGTTATATTATTGTCATTGAATAATAAAAATAATAATATTTATTATAATCAACGGTACCTATTATGGTAATACATTCGAAAATATTAGTAAGTATAAAAATTAAATACATAATTGGTATGTCTATATTGATATTTTTACAAACTAAATGTAAATCGTAAGTTATTGTACGTGAAATATTGTTAACTCGAATACTTAAAATGTTTGTACAACAATTTGTACGGTAAAAACTAGATTTTCTAGCCAACATAATATTGTTAAATACAAATAGGTATACAATTGGGCTGACAGCGGCTTTAATTAAAAGATGGTTAGTGTAGGTATAAGAGCGAATATGGCGGTAATGCATTTACGTGTATGAATTTTATTTCGACGGCATATTATGTCACGGACAAACGTTCGTAAGATAATAAACAACGCTCCCGAACTCGACAACTCGTCGGGTGCTTGCGGATCACGAAAACACCTAACAGCGCATTCTCTTGGTCATTGCATGGTTTCGTTTGCCCGTGTGGCGTCCTCTTAAACATCAGGTGTGAATTAATTTGGTACATCATCTTATCTATTAGTCACAAAACATGTCATTATTATTTGCTCCACTACCTGGACAATCCTTTCATAACATTAGATCGTTAAGACACTTCCTATACAAAAGACTTCCAACCGTCACACTCCCAGCAATCTAATCCAAATAATAAATAATACATATTATGATAAACTAAATAAAATACACATTGGGCGCCGCCTGACGTTTCGTCGTTTAGACGTTGAATCATCAGAATGTACTTGAAGTTAATGAATCTCGAGTTTTGAAGTGGGCAGGATTTATCCTGGTACTCCGACTCCATTCCTCTTAAAGAGAGATTAACCTCAAGTATATAAGCTTTTATCTTAGGACCATCATAATATAGGACCGTCATAATTCTTTTAGATCCGTTGGTAGAGTTTTGATGCCAAAACGTGCTTATGAAGAAAGCAATGAGTGATGATGATGTCAGGAATTTTCTTCTTTATCAAAGCCGTGAAACGAGACGTTTTACCCAGCATCGCAGGAGCACCATCGGTGCACAGCGAACCAAGTTTTTTTTAATAATTTTTTTAATTTTTATAATAATTTGAATTACTCTTGCATAAATTTAAATTTGGGTATTTTTGGAAAATAAAACAAAAAACGCAAATCAGTCCGTGGACTCCCGGGTAACCATCTACGGACCCCTTAAGGGTCCATGGACCACCGGTTAACCTAACTTAAGACTTAGGTGCTGCCTAATGTCTCATTGTCTAGACTAGACCTTGGATAATTAGAATATACTTGCAGTTAATGAATCTCAAGTCTTGAAGCGGGCAGGATTTATCCTGATACTCCAACTCCACTCCTCTTAAATAGAAATCAACCTTAAGTATATAAGAAAACAAAAAATAAGCACGTCTTAATAAAATATACAACCAATAATATTCAGTAGTAGGATTAAATGTATGATAAGCGCACCATTTTAATCGGTCACACCCTTTGTAGTCCAACGCCTACTGCGCACTCCCCCCAACTTCCTACCGACAACTCTAACTTCGTTATTTGTATCTTACTACAAGGTAATAATCCTTCTACTTACGTCGTTAAAATAATTTCTTTTATATATGAACGTATTGCTGTAGCATCTGTGGTTGATATTCCCTTTGTGCTCACATTACATAATTCATTGAGTAGATTTTCAACCTTTGTAGAGTAGTCATGAACTGACTCTCCTTGGGACTGTCTTGTTGATGTAATTTCAAGTTGTAGATAGCCTGGTGTACGTTTTGCACAACAATTTGATTCGAGTAAATTAATTTTGTAGCTATACTAACACCAAGCCACCAAGACAATGGTCATGCGTATATAATAATATATATATGTCTATTACATAATTGTAGCTTCAAAACGTCTGGTTAGTAGTGTGGGTTGTCGTTGACTATTCCGTCCTTTAATACCGACACCCACGGCTGTCTTTAATTATCTCTTTCAGGTTCTTTGAGTTAGTTATAATATAAATAATATTTATACAATAAAAAAGAAAGTCAGTTTTTTGTGTTTCCTGAAAAATTCAATCGTCTTTTACTATTATTGTAAAAGAAAATTCAATTCGTAACATAATTTTTATTTGACATCAACAAAGATTTGATATAATTACATCATATTATATTATTATAGTACTTTTTAAATTAGGTACATATTTTTACCCATTTAACAGTGTTAATTTATAATACTAGCACTAAAGTCAGCATTAATTATAGACACGGTGGCTCCTGTGTCTACTACAAAATTATGTTCTACGACATCTACGTTATTAATTTTGCCAACTACCTCAAGTCTTTGACCTGGTTCGAATGCTGCCGGAAGCGAAGTCGGATTACATGTCGCTATATATATTTTTTATTGTATTGTCATTACTTTTTAGCTGTTCGGCAGTTAATACATTTTTACTTGTGAATTTGTTCTGAATATTATGGTCACTCACGTCTGGTATTTTATTTCCATTGAACAAACTATCTATATTATAATCGTCTATTTCATTGTTTTTATTATTATCAATTGTATTATGCTTATTGTTAAATTTTAAGTATTTTAATTTTTGTGTGGGAATTAAGGTTTCATCATCTTTATATTTCTTCGCAATTATTGATTCTAACAATGTTATGCTAGAATTTTTTTGTAGACACAGAGGGAGTCTAACCACTCTCTCTTGCCTTAAGAGTATATTATGATATGTCTTAATCGAAATACGTATGTTATTATCAGGCATCTAAATGATAGCGTGCTGATTTATCAGATTATTTACATCTACATTTTACCTGTTACCACTTTTATTATGCGATGGATTTTGATAATTTTGGCCTACATTATGTTCGTCAAAATTTGCACCTTGATTATTCTTTTATATATTATTTTTATAATATTGCTGTGACTGACTTTTTTGGTTAGACATATTCGTATACCTATTATTCCACTTTGGTTCTGTATAGCCATTATTACTATTAAAATTATTTGGAGATTAATATTATTTATCTATTATTTTTGTTAACACTATTTAATTTAGATTTTAAAAATTCATTTTCATTCTTAAAAGTGTCAATACAGCATTTGTATTTTGAAAATCTGTGTTCATCAATTTTGAATTTTCTATTTTCTTTCAATTGATTTTCAAGTTGTCTAAAGTGTCATTATTCGTAATAGTTACTGTGTTATAGTATTCTGGTGTTAGTGCCTCTAATATTATATCAATTTTCTCTGTCACGGGAATGCTGCAATTAGTTTGACTAATTAAATATAAAATATCTGCGAAGAACTCCGAAATTTTTTCTGTCGATTTTAATTTTTAATTTTTTATTTCGTAATTTGTGTCTTAACATACGACTTCTAGCCAGTGATGCAAAGTTTTCCTTAAATATTTGTTCTATTCCATCAAAAGTTGGATTTAAGTTATTAATTGTTTATGTCTTGTATAGTTTATAAGCGGAATTTTTTTATACAGTGGCAAGTAAATTAATTTTATTTGCAGAGACCACTCATTAGCAGTACCTAGCTACTACGTTAAAGTACTTAAAAAAATTAATACGCATGCATCGCCCGAACCGTTAAAAATATTTAGAACTGTTATGGACGTCTCCACAACCGAGTTTGTTCGTTAGTAAATAAATACGAGGTGTTTGAGTTATCACTAATACTTTATTAATATAATCAATTTTAAAAGAAATTTAGTTTCACACTTTCACAGAATAATTATTAGACTTAAGAAAACAACAGAGGCTCTGCTCGATGGTCTGCCAGGACTACACTGACTATTACACAGACAGCGAGACACGGTCGGGGCTCGCTCGGGCTCAAAACTGTCCATACAGCGAATTCCTTAAGACCGTGTGACTCTGTCTGTTCACACATTAATATGCTTACACACTATACTATATTATACTATTACTATATCTCATACTGCGTATAGCATACAGACAGGGGTTCACAACAGAACAAATTGTTGGGGTCTTGCCATTTTATTTTTTGAAGTTAATTTAATTGTAGATATTATCAACCGTTTTAAATTCAGTATAAATATCGCTATTGGTATTTATTTTATTTTGAATTTTTATTAATTATTTTTAAGCTCGCGTCAATTTTATTATTTTGATTTACTTCTTCAGATTCAAATTTTAAATTATTTGGTTGCTTAGTATTTTTAATTGGTGAAAGTGATTGTTCTAAGTTTATTAAGAGATTTTTTAGTTGTTTGCCACGTCTTTAGTTTCAACCGATACCGATCTTTATTTGGTAGTTCTAACTGTGAGTCTGGTTCACTTATATATTTTTCACAAATATTTTTCTGCCTTTTATTTAAATCTAATGATAACATGTTTTTAGTAAAGGTAAGATCTGCAGTACTATAGTTAGAAATATCTTTATCTTCGGTATCAAGAAGTCCACCTCTAAAAGTTTTTAATGCCAATTGATGTGTACACTGTACAGCGCGCTGTTATTCCTGGTTTAGAGAAAAGGGACGTGTTTTGAAAGAATAAACGCAAAGATACTTTTTGAAAAGTTATAAGATATGTTTATAAACTTATTATAATGATTTTCTGTATAAAATGAAATGAGGTTCTGTCTGGATGCCTGTGTCTACGAGACTGCCCAAGGTGGCCGTGACCAAGTGGCCCTTCCGTACAACGGCCAGGGTGGGAATTGCTGGATCGGCAGATTCCTGCTCGAGTGCCCAGCTCCGTAGTCTCGTATGCCAGTATACATATCATATTGCAAAATACTATACTCTAATATAGCTATATACTATGCTTACATATAACATGCCCCCAGGGCCAAACCAGAGCAGTCCCTGCAACTTAATAGACTAAAAAAAAACAATGTATATTTACTGATAGACTAACATTCAGTTTCTGCTATTTCTGCCTTATAAACATAGGTGTTTTGTTTCTTTGATTTAACAAATAAAAATTTGATTACTATTAATTTTATTAAAATACAAAGATATTCTACAATAATATGATATTCCATTGGAACTATTAAAATGTTTTCTGTTATTTTATTATTCGGTTTTCGTTCCATTGTGGATTCACGTATTGCTTAGCGGAGATTTTTATATAAGCCGAAATTACTGAGTGTCTGGGGATTAATATCTTCTATATCTAATTATTTAATATAACTTATATTAAACAATGGATTTTCCGGTACTAAATCTAACGTATGGTTAATAAATGTGTTTAAGATAGGCGAAATTATTACCATAGTTGTGTGTAGTGTACAATAAGGAGAGACACTAAGTCAGCCAATGCATTTTATATTAAACTGATTTCTGAGGGTTTTTACAATTTAGCGTTACAAATTCAGAACGAGTACAATAAATCCAAGAATCTGTTTTAAATATTCGGTTCCAAATGCTTACATCGATTATTATGTATTTACTTTTACATGAAATTGGAAGAAATTGCAGATTTTTTAAGATTTCAACTTGGCATATTTTAGAGGATGCCCTTCGTTGAATTGGTTCATTGCCTTTTCAAATAGTGTATGAAGTTAGCCTAGTACAGGAATCACTTTTTTGTTGAGTCAAAGTGAAATAGAATTCACTATCATCGTTAATGGATATATAATCAACCTCTGGCTCAATGATAACAGCATTATCCTCTTTCATATAAAAAGGTAATGTAATAGGATGATACATGTCGTAGCTATTTACAGTGATTATAGGGAAATGCAGTGGAAAGATGAGAAGAAAATCTTTTTGTAGTATGGAAATAGAAGATATTGAGAAAAACTCTGGTATATTCTGTATTTTTGGTTCTACTGATAGTTGGGTTCCTGCAGGTAATGTTAATTGGATCGCTCTAAGTTCCTTAATAAGCTTTATTGGTGGTAATACTGTGGAGTGAATTTTTCCATGAATTTTCCTGAATTTATAATTAAAATGAGATTTTGCGTTTCATACGCGTATTGATTAAGGAGTGATTCTAAAATAATAGATTGTTCTAACAAAGTAGTTTTTACTATTAATTTATTAATTGTCATAGAATTTTTGTTTGCCTGAGTTTGAAGAAGATGAAAATTTTCTTTGAGCTTTTGTTGATAGTCGTAAATGTTGCTGATTGATTTTGAAATCTCACTCATAGTCGTTTGGAATAATCGAGTTTGATTTTCTACTAAATCATATTTTGTTGATTGTCTCGTCATGGACAGATCCTTAATTCCTTGAAGAATTATTATTATTATTATTATTATATAGTGTGGCGACTATGTATAAATAAAACATTTCCGCTAAGATTCCTATAAAAATATATAGTTATACTTTGAAAAATAATATTTAGAAATAATATAATATGTATGCCTAAATATAAAATAAAATGTTTTTTATTTTAAACAATCTTATACCTATATGTTCAGCATATCAGATAACTCAACTCTATTATATTAGGTATTAAAATTATTAAATAAAAATATATCTCGCAACAATTTATGAATTTAATTTCATTATTATTACCTACTATAGTGCTGCGACCATATATATATATATATACATATAATATATAAGCAAAACAATTTTTCCAAGATTTTTTATAAAATAAACCTGTATAATATTTTGAATTACCATTGTCAATATAACCTTAAAATAAAATAAATTAAAACATATTATGTATGGGTGTATTTTTTTTTTTTTATTTAAATCAAATTATCCTCATTCGAAATCAATTTTGAATTTGTTGTGGTTTTTACCACTATAAATTAGCGAGACGGGAGGTGCCTCACCATTATTATATTGCTTAGCCTGCTTGACAATCTTTATGTAGTTTGGGAGAAATATGTTTACCGTCCCCCCGTCTCAGCGTCTTCCATCCTGCACGCGATCGCCAACCCGAATTTAGTCGACACCTCTTCCATAGAATTTATTTTATACGGGACGTTGATCGCCAACTCTCCAATCGATTTATTTCTATTCATCGCTTGCCTTTTGATGTTTTCTAAGAATTATGCCATTTAAATCTGTGGATTAGGAAAAAATTATAAAATATTGTCACACTTGTAATACACTGCATATATATAGAATATCCAACCAAATTAAGTATAAAATAACAGTCAAACTTGAATATAGTTAATCCTCATTTAGCGAAATTTTATGTTTAATAAAATATTTATTTGAACACAGCAAGCCTTCTCGTTGATAATATTAACCCTAATATCTTTATAAAACGTGTTTTTTGTTAGGAAGATAATCTTATCTTATGCATGTGGGATCAAATGTCATACATGCCGACTCGCTGCATATATATATATATATATCGATAATATTAGTGCTGATGAATGGTGATAAAACAGTGCAATATGCATTGTTTATGTATTACCACACGATTGTGGCACTATGTTATATGTGTATGTAGATGTGAACATTTTCGTTCAAATGAAAAACTCTACGAGTGTATAATATAATATGTATGTGTTTATTCATTAAAATATAATATTATTTAGAAAAATTACACATTATATTATATAAAATCAAAAACAAATATTATTCTACGAATTATTTATAAGCCATCTGCGCAATGCATAAACTCTATGATATGTACATCGTGTGCGATCTAAGTCTAAACTTTTTTTAAAACGATAAAATAATTGTAAGCAAGTGCGTCCAAAAATCCACGAACAGTATACTGATATATAGCACAGGTATAATGTTTATGTGAAAGAAATTACATCGTCATATTACTCGAAAAAATAAAAAGATATTCGTTTGCATTCGCATATTCCTTTACCTGGCGACATACAGAAATATATATATATAGTCAATCGTTTTCTGTATCACATACACCCATATAAACATAGGTATAGCATAGTACAAGTGGTGTACAATTGGTCTACATGTGTATAATATTCTGAGCTCTTGAGGAAAATGTAATCAGCTTAACCGGTCATTTATACATGCTTCACCGTGTAACACAACATTTTAAAAAGTATTATTATATTCATTATAACAAACATCTAAACATATTATACAAATTACATATTATACTATATATATATTATCATTTATTCCCATACACAGTTATATACCGAATTCATACATAAATAGATACTTTCATATTATATACAACATTGCATATATGTAATCTTGTTCTACACCTTAAATATCAATATATAACACATGCAAGTAATACTTACAAAATACTTAGTGATTAATTATATAAAATATAGTTAGTTAGTACTTTATTATAATATATTATTGACTTAAGGTCAATTCCTTATGCTAATTTAACAATATTTTTTGTTAATTAAAAGTATTTTATCGATAGTAATAAAAACCCTATGTTATTTAATTAATTCTATTCACCCCTTTTTTTTTTTTTCATATATGGTATATTCGAATCCTATTCTATTAGTGTTATCGTATTTCGATCGTTTTTGATTTCAAATTTACTATATATCTTATGCGCTGATTTCTTTTTTATTCAATTAAACGTAGACTATATGGAAGGACAACTCGTATGAAAATAAAGTTGTCACGCCATATAGTCTAATTTAAATGACTTAATTAATTTTCTATATTGCGATTTTAGTTCCACCTGAATTACCAGACACTCCTTTCGTAACTTTTTCAAGCATCCAAAGTTAACAAAGGTGTCTCTCATATTTCAGCCAGCATCGAAATTCTGACTGTAGTTTTTCGTCTACTCGAAATACAAAAATACAATCTACCACTGAACTGCATACGTCATGAGTGGTTGCCTATATTTTTGTAATTAAACCGACCAATTTTGGCCGCGCCGTTTACTTCCTGTGAGAGCGTTTCATGTTCTAAGCGTAATTAAAGAATAATAATATTAAATTAGTTCTTATGCTGCGAAAAGTGTTACTTAATTTTTTTTCAGAAATGTTTCTATTAATGGTTCT
>NC_042493.1:98688378-98700965 GCF_005508785.2 Acyrthosiphon pisum
TAAGGAAAAAATTATAAAATATTGTCACACTTGTAATACACTGCATATATATAGAATATCCAACCAAATTAAGTATAAAATAACAGTCAAACTTGAATATAGTTTTTGGTATATAAACGAAAACTGGCGAGACAGAAATATTGATTAAGAGCATATTATCATCTACAAAAATGGCTATGCTTCTAAACACCTGCCTGTTTGTGCTTATGTGCGCATCATGCGCAAATATGATAACCCGAGCACTGGTACCGAATTATAAGACGTATACTTATGTGTTGAATTCGAGTTTACTGATAGCTGCTGGCCTGTTGATTAATCTCGGCACGTTTATACAAGTTTTTGCTCTGAATAGGAAAAACAAAAGCCTGAGCAACGAGTACCTGAAATGTTTGTGGTGCGGTTGCTTGCTGTTGACTTTGGGCCAAACGTACACAGCGCTCTACGACATTGTAGCCAGTGTTGAATTTATATGTACACTAATTACAAGTGTAATGTCTCTGTTTTCCGTAAGTCTATTGTATGTCAAACAAAAATATGTACAAATACACACATCGTCTGTTGTATAGTTGTTAATAAAAAAACATAAAATACATCTATCGTGTCTGTTTCTACCAAACTTTTGTTTATGTATCAAAAAATAATATCACGATGGCGCTTTTAACCATCTGTGTTTTGAAACATTTTCAAATAATAAAGCCAGTGATGGCTCTTGTATTTTTCACCGACACTGTCTCGTAGCCGTATTCGGCGTTGGGATAAAGAAGTCTAAAATGATCAGCTAGAGTTTTATGATCTCCATCGATACACGGACCATCACAATTACAACCGACAGCATTGCACGTACCCGAACTGCAATAGAAGCCAGGATAGACTTTGGCATCGTGGCACATGTGATTTACCACACAGCATCTGGGCAAAAGACACAAGAGACTGCGTTGACCCATGGGCACTGCTTCCTCGCAGGTGTAATCACCTTTTGGAGTGTACTTGACACTACTCTGTAGATTACAGCACTCGCTGTTAATTTCCAGAGATTGTAATAGCACCAATAGGAGACTAACCGACACACAAAGTAGAGAATTCATTTTTCAAATACTTTATTACTATATAATACTAATTCATACATTACTACAATGTTCTTTACAAAAAAGACAATAACTAAAAATAACAGTTTTCATAACAAGAATTAATGCAACGATTGAAACAATTGATACTGCCACAGTTGTTGATACAATTGTGTTTACACTTTAGAAAGCATTGGGATTCTTGGCGTTTCGGAAAATCATAGCACTCGCCTGTTGTAATTTTACAAAAGGTAGCATTGTTGGAGACGGACTGAAAACCGCAAGTGGCATTGAACGTTGTCGTGAAGACGCAGTTTGACGGAGCATTTTCCATAGCGATGAAATCCATGTGGCAATCGTGCTCGGCAGCACCGGGAATCGTTTGATTTGCTGACACGCACTTGTAATTCAAACTCTTTTTCACGCCGAAACGTTCAAATGTCGTGTGCATGTCGCTATTGTTGTTGAGCACAATAAACTTTCGATAGTCAAACTCGGCACTGTTGACGCGACAGGAAAAAGAGCAGCGATTGAACTCATTCTTGAAGTAAAACTGATCGGCGCACAATATTGTTGTCAGAGTAACGAGGAGCTTTGAGATTCGGGATCTCGGCAAAAGGGCGCGGAACTCGTTGAAAGGGTCGATGTTTCAGAACATGCATTTTGTGCAGTACAAATACTGGTTTTGTTACGCTCTCTGGAGCTCTCTGGATCCGGGATCCTCGAGAAAAAGTTTTCTCTCGGCTCTAAATTTTTGAACAGTGAGAGAGTTCGGTTGTATCAAAAAACAATCAGTTGTATCCATTTAGCGTATCCATTTGTGGTCATGTTTTTACCAAATCGATAGAGTTTATACTAAAGACGGAGCTATGAGAATCGAGGCTTGTCGAGAGAAAAGTTTTCTGGGCTTTTACACTTTCAAGAGATGAGCGTTCGGTTGTATTAAAAAACAAGCAGTTGTGCGTTTTAGCGTAAAAGGAATGATGTTGTGTTTTGTACAATTGATAAAGTTTATACTCGTGCTGGAGTTATATGCGAATCGAGGTTCTCGAGAAAAGTTTTCTGGGCTCTAGAAATTCTTGCCGATGAGCGTTCAGTTGTATCGAAATATAAGCAATTGTACGTTTTTAACTTAAAAGGGTGATGTCGTGTTTTGCACAATCGACAGAGTTTATGCTAAAGATGGAGCTCGATAGATCTAGGATTCTCGAGAAACAGTTTTCTCGGCTCTCGATTTTCTGAACAAGAAGCATTCAACTGTATCTGAAAACCAAGCTGTTGTCCGTTTTAACGTAAAAGGGTAATGTCTTGTGTTGCACAATCGACAAAGTTTACACTCATGTTGGTGTTCCTCAACATTATCGTGGATTCTACGACTCTGCGGTAACTTTGTGAAGAAGAGATTTTTTTAATGGTTATTATTAATGGTTACAATAGATAGAGTTCATACTCTTACTGGAACTAGGAGAGTATTTTCGAGAAAAGTTTCTACAGAGACTCAATTCTCAATAACAATAACATTTGTATGAAACGTTGTATTGAAACGTTTGTGGTTTTTTTGTTTCATACAAGTGCTGGGTTTAGAGGAAAAAATAACAAGTGGTTAATTGAAATAGCTATATTGAAAAATATAATGCAAAAAATATACAATGTATGTCATCATGGCTAGTTTTGTCCCAATAAGAGACGGCTCAATCTCGTCTCGTTGTTGGAAAGGCTTCTCAATAATGCGTTGCTCGTGTCCAAAGACCTATTCGTGTTGCCATCATTAGTATCTATAATGTTGAATGTAAACACATCTTTTAACAGACGATTGTCCGTTTCGGAACGCACATTTTCAATCATAATCATATGAGGTATTGCCGTTTTACATTGTGCGCACCGGCAAGTGTCCATTTTCATAGCGCACAATACGCACTGTCCGTGATTGCATCCCACATTGTAGCACATGTCGTGCGCTACACGAGATTCCATGCAGATTGAACATTTCACTTCTAGTTTGGCAAATTTTCGCAACGCGTCAGAGTCACCGGACGTATTAGTTGACTCTTGGGTTACCGCATTGTTTGATACCGCATACCAATGCCATGGACTGTCCTCATCGTCACTGTCAACTGGGTCAAAGTAATCTGCGGGAAATATGTTGCGAGGTCGTGCTCTGCTGTCTCGATCTTCCGGTATTTCTAAAGAACCAAAATCACTGTCAGACACTGTAGATGTGTCTGAAATTGTTGCAACTGCTATTCCTTCTTCCACAAATTCAGTTGCTGTTGTGGAAAACAATGATGATGGCAATGCTAATGATGGAGACGGCAAATCTTGTGTTTCGGGTTCTTGAACGAGTACTGCCGGTTCTTGCGGAAGTGGCTGCTGCCGTTGTTGCCGGTTAGTAGACGACGATGATGATTGTAAATTGTTAAGCAAAATTTTGGGCTGATCACGCAGAGATGGAAACAGTTTGGTCACCAACCAATTCGAGAGACACGCGCCGATGTTTGATTGCCGTGATGTGCACGCCAGAGTGTAAGCCATGGGTTCCGTCACAAACCGATGACCGTACACTTCTCTCGTAAACGGTTTCTTTACAAATGTAGGACGTCTTGTGATTCCTAAAATTTTTAATAAATCGCGTTCGTGCACCAAATACTCGCAATCAGTATTCTTCTTAAACACATATGCCGACACATTGTGCCAATTGTCTTGTGTGTCTATGAAGACAAACTGATTGCCGACACGAGTGTTCATTTTTGCTTTACAGAGTAGTCACTTGTATTGAAAACACGTTCTTATTGTTAGAATATTTCGTAAAAAACTTCTATTATTATAGTAAATCTTGGCTTTTTTATATGTTTTCATGGTGATCATAATCAATATTTATGGCGTCGACGCCTAGGATTTGTCAAACACGAGCGATAAATAGTAATACAACACTATGGTAATTTTCAGGATTCCGAATTGAAAACCCAATACAATCTTAATGCTGTCAAACTGCATATAAAATGTTTTTTATTTTAAACAATCTTATACCTATATGTTCAGCATATCAGATAACTCAACTCTATTATATTAGGTATTAAAATTATTAAATAAAAATATATCTCGCAACAATTTATGAATTTAATTTCATTATTATTACCTACTATAGTGCTGCGACCATATATATATATATACATATAATATATAAGCAAAATAATTTTTCCAAGATTTTTTATAAAATAAACCTGTATAATATTTTGAATTACCATTGTCAATATAACCTTAAAATAAAATAAATTAAAACATATTATGTATGGGTGTATTTTTTTTTTTTATTTAAATCAAATTATCCTCATTCGAAATCAATTTTGAATTTGTTGTGGTTTTTACCCCTATAAATTAGCGAGACGGGAAGTGCCTCACCATTATTATATTGCTTAGCCTGCTTGACAATCTTTATGTAGTTTGGGAGAAATATGTTTACCGTCCCCCCGTCTCAGCGTCTTCCATCCTGCATGCGATCGCCAACCCGAATTTAGTCGACACCTCTTCCATAGAATTTATTTTATACGGGACGTTGATCGCCAACTCTCCAATCGATTTATTTCTATTCATCGCTTGCCTTTTGATGTTTTCTAAGAATTATGCCATTTAAATCTGTGGATAAGGAAAAAATTATAAAATATTGTCACACTTGTAATACACTGCATATATATAGAATATCCAACCAAATTAAGTATAAAATAACAGTCAAACTTGAATATAGTTAATCCTCATTTAGCGAAATTTTATGTTTAATAAAATATTTATTTGAACACAGCAAGCCTTCTCGTTGATAATATTAACCCTAATATCTTTATAAAACGTGTTTTTTGTTAGGAAGATAATCTTATCTTATGCATGTGGGATCAAATGTCATACATGCCGACTCGCTGCATATATATATATATATATATCGATAATATTAGTGCTGATGAATGGTGATAAAACAGTGCAATATGCATTGTTTATGTATTACCACACGATTGTGGCACTATGTTATATGTGTATGTAGATGTGAACATTTTCGTTCAAATGAAAAACTCTACGAGTGTATAATATAATATGTGTGTGTTTATTCATTAAAATATAATATTATTTAGAAAAATTACACATTATATTATATAAAATCAAAAACAAATATTATTTTACGAATTATTTATAAGCCATCTGCGCAATGCATAAACTCTATGATATGTACATTGTGTGCGATCTAAGTCTAAACTTTTTTTAAAACGATAAAATAATTGAAAGCAAGTGCATCCAAAAATCCACAAACAGTATACTGAGATATAGCACAGGTATAATGTTCATGTGAAAGAAATTACATCGTCATATTACTCGAAAAAATAAAAAGATATTCGTTTGCATTCGCATATTCCTTTACCTGGCGACATACAGAAATATATATATATAGTCAATCGTTTTCTGTAGCACATACACCCATATAAACATAGGTATAGCATAGTACAAGTGGTGTACAATTGGTCTACATGTGTATAATATTCTGAGCTCTTGAGGAAAATGTAATCAGTTTAACCGGTCATTTCTACATGCTTCACCGTGTAACACAACATTTTAAAAAGTATTATTATATTCATTATAACAAACATCTAAACATATTATAAAAATTACATATTATACTATATATATATTATCATTTATTCCCATACACAGTTATATACAGAATTCATACATAAATAGATACTTTCATATTATATACAACATTGCATATATGTAATCTTGTTCTACACCTTAAATATCAATATATAACACATGCAAGTAATACTTACAAAATACTTAGTGATTAATTATATAAAATATAGTTAGTTAGTACTTTATTATAATATATTATTGACTTAAGGTCAATTCCTTATGCTAATTTAACAATATTTTTGTTAATTAAAAGTATTTTATCGATAGTAATAAAAACCCTATGTTATTTAATTAATTCTATTCACCCCTTTTTTTTTTTTTTCATATATGGTATATTCGAATCCTATTCTATTAGTGTTATCGTATTTCGATCGTTTTTGATTTCAAATTTACTATATATCTTATGCGCTGATTTCTTTTTTATTCAATTAAACGTAGACTATATGGAAGGACAACTCGTATGAAAATAAAGTTGTCACGCCATATAGTCTAATTTAAATGACTTAATTAATTTTCTATATTGCGATTTTAGTTCCACCTGAATTACCAGACACTCCTTTCGTAACTTTTTCAAGCATCCAAAGTTAACAAAGGTGTCTCTCATATTTCAGCCAGCATCGAAATTCTGACTGTAGTTTTTCGTCTACTCGAAATACAAAAATACAATCTACCACTGAACTGCATACGTCATGAGTGGTTGCCTATATTTTTGTAATTAAACCGACCAATTTTGGCCGCGCCGTTTACTTCCTGTGAGAGCGTTTCATGTTCTAAGCGTAATTAAAGAATAATAATATTAAATTAGTTCTTATGCTGCGAAAAGTGTTACTTAATTTTTTTTCAGAAATGTTCTATTAATGTTCTATACCCCTGTCTTCTTACTGTGTAGTCGAATATACATTTGGTTAATTTGACATCTACTTTTGGGTCGTGTTCGTGTGTTATCTATGCGTTTTGGAACAAATAGCACTATGAGTTTCTTCTAAATTTAATAGCCGTCCTTGCTTTTGCACGTGCCCTATATCTATTTAAAAAATTATTTCTTTCGAATGTAGTTTTTCTAAAATGATTGTGAAGTTTTGGTCAAAATTGTTGTCATAGCATGTGATATTAATTAACGGATAGTTATCGATCCATAATCTTTTTAAAATCGTTCTATCTGAGTGCCCTTTCCTAAAACAAGTACGCTCGTTTTATTACCGAGCCGAATACAATTATCGATATATACGGGGTCTAGATTATTAATTTTGGATGACAAACTCTTATTTAACTGGTTTGGTTAAGTATTTAACTGAGAATACATCCTTCAATATTTCTTTACACCTGAAAATTCTTTTAATTTCTTTCTTTGCGACTTGTAATTCCTGGTCCCTCATGGGTCGAAATTGTTGGTCAACTAGAAGGAGTAAGGGTCGGCCTTCTAGTTTTCTAACCTTGAACCTGTCGAGGCTGTTCGATATGGCTCCGCTTATCACGACCATGCTCGTATGGTTAATTATAGAAAACTCAAAATCCATTATTATGAATCCATACGATTCTTTCCTGCTACAATAATTTTTATTGCGTAATATCATTTGATAAATATGTATATATATTTTTACTTAATATGCTAATTATCATACTATGTTTCTACCCCTAAATTGCCCCTTCTATTAATTACTATTCTATCTTACGATTAAATTCTAATACCTACGTATATTAACCTACGTCTACATATCTATCCTATTCCTATCCATACCTACTTATTCATAATTCGAGATCATATCTTAATCATCGGTGGTTGGGTATCGATTGCTTTTCTATTAGGCGTGTCACCAAATGGTTGGGTTATGATTATATACTTATTTACTGGATTTGGTGTTTCGACATGGAAAGAGAGAGAGAGAGAGAGAGTTTTGTTCATTTTCGTCCCTATATTTTTAATATCTTTATTACCCTACAATGTATATTCTGTTTATTATATTGTTGCTACATTCAAAAAAATAATCCCATCTCATTCTAACCCCCCTTCCTACATACCTCTGGTGACGCCTGATGTCCCCAACCTCCTGTAGCATTTGAGAGTCTACATTCTTTTAAATTATTAAATGTTCTGTTGACTCATAACCTGTGAGGTAGTGGCGAACCGTTCCTCAAGATTATAGTTGCTACGCCCACAGGTCCATGTGGCCGTCTCTGTTATAATGGTGGCGGCGCGTGAACGGGTGCTGGCTCGGGTACGCCTGTGGGTGGTGGAGTCGGCTCTACAACTATGCATTCGCCCTGTCCCAGTGGGGCAGTGAGCTCCTTTAATACGCATCTCACTACTTCGGTTATCACCATTTTCCCATGGCCATCTAGGTGCATATCCCAGCAGAACCTATCATGGGCCCGTAGGAATGAATGTGGCCCATAATAATCAAATGCTGCTGGGGGATCGTGCCTGTACACCTCTACTTCTCGCACCCGTTCGTTATTTCTATTTAGTGCCATCGTGATACGATGGCCTCCGTTGTGTTCTATCACATAAATCTCATATGTGACGCCGCTCGTATCGTTAGGTGCCAGCTCGACCCGTTGCGAGGATAGTGCCGTATGCATTGTAACGGTCCTAATCTGGTCACTTCTATAATATGAATGCTCGATTTTTCCTTTTTTTTTTGTTATAGCTACATGCACTTCCCGATCATGCTTAGCCAAATTGCTTCAAACTACTTCCATGCACAATATCCTTACTATATAATAATTATTACGTACTTTCCTATTCTATCCTTATTATATAATTACTATTACGTACCTCCTAACCTATGTCTATGTACTGTATAATAATAATTTCTTTCTTTTTCCCCATACGTAAGGCATGTATATATTGTTGCGTGCACCCGACTTACAGGAGATGGTGACAAGATGGGATGATGGTAGAAGCGTCAAATAATCAACAATTTGTGAGTTGATGTATTATTTATTTAAAATTGTAAAATATAAGCCAAGTTGAATTTAAAATACTATTAGATTATTCGAATTAATGAAGAAAAACCCGTGTCTTAGAAAATAAGCGATTGCTCGAATATTCTCTAAGTCTCGTAATACGTCGTCAACGAAAATAATCTAAGTCGTAATACAAAAATGTGATAATTAGAATTAAAAGGTACAGAAGTGTGTACATACGGTGGCTAAATCACGTCTGAATAATGGGCCGCTCCCAAGGCTCCTAAATAGTCCTGTCCCCTCTCTTACTAGATCCCTGGCGGACTGCGTCGTTGTTTGATATGACGAACCACACATCGGTGTATACTTTTAAACACCCAGCAATAAACCGTCAATAGATTGCAGAGTGAATCTGCTTCCACGTGAACAATACGTTTCTTTCTTAAGTGATTCGTCGAATATCGTATCGAAATTTGATAACTCGTAAACTTCACGAGCTGTTGTTTTAAATGCACGATTTTCTGAAGAGTTTTCAATGTTTAGACGATTATAAGTCGATTCTAATTTTAAATTAAATTTAATTGGCAAACTATGTTTATTAATGGTCTCTAACCATGTAAATTTTACGGGGTCTAAGAATTCTGGATAGTTCTGTATGTTGTTATTTTTATAGTAATACCAGACGACCTTACGGTTATGTGCTGATTGTATTTCTATAAATCCTAATGTATTTATATTTTGAAGTCTTAATATTTTTGCTTTTACGGCTGTATAAGTATAAATATCTAAGATAAGACGCCTTCATACAGGCGTTATTATATTCTGTAAAACAAGCGTCTATAGTCTTTATAGTGGTGAGCATATAACAACGCTAACGATTGCAATTTTTCAAAAAACGAATAAAATCCGAAATACGGGAAAAATTGGAATTTCTAACTCGGGAACAAATCTTATCAACTATAAAACAGACACCTCCAAATTTGATAAAAATTAACTACATTTTGTAGAAAATTGGTACAAATTAAATAATTCAAATAAATTAATCACTAATGAAGTAAACGACGATGACGAAAAAGCTATAGAAAACATCGTAGCAATAAGTAGTTTGAACCCACTAAATGAATTTCAAAAATTTCTACTCAGCAATAACGATAGGTTCGATTTCCCATGCGACTACAGTGAATAGACGGCAAATATTGTTTCACCTATAACAATATTGCAATGGCCCATTCCGTTAGTCAATGTTTTACCATGTCGAAGGGGATCGCATTACAATTTAGAAACAAATTTATCAATGTACACAATTTAATTGAACAGAGAAAAAAAACTACTGAAACGGAAGACAATGGGTTCTATACCTCATAACAATGAATAAATATGACGACAGACCAGCGTCCTCAAATATTTTTAGCACATTAACTAATACTAGGCGATTTCGTATAGAAAATTTGATTAATACATTAGCACCACCAAAAATTTGCACTGGACTAGACAAAAAAGAATGGAAAGCTATTACTACCATGATTAAATTCATTTTTAAAAACTCGCTAATAAAAATTATAATATGTCTTCTGCCAAAGAATGAAAACAAAAAACAGAATATTTATTTTTTATAAACAATGATTCGCAAACTACTAATACTGTGGCTAATTGGCGGAGAACCTCACATCCCCGAACTTTCATAAGTTTCGTGAAGTCGCAAAAGTGTTCACCCCGTCAGAGATGCAGCTGGTCACGCGGAAAGGCGTTTATCCGTACGAATACACGGATTCGTGGGATAAATTGTGCGTGTCGTCGCTACCGGATAAGTTCCAGTTCTATAGCGAGTTAACAGAGACGCACGTGAGCGACGAGGATTACGATCACGCGACTAGGGTTTGGAACCATTTTGGTTGCATCTCGCTCGGCGCTTATAGCGATTTGTACCTTAAAGTAGATGTCCTGTTAAGCGCTGACGTGTTATCCAATATTAAATCGATTTCCTCCGTTTCCGTCATTTGTGGGTTAACTTTATGGGCTATTAATTGAAAAAATGCTAGAAATTGCGAAACTGTTTCGGTTAATTTTAATTTTCTGTTTCTTAATTTTGCTTTAAGCATTCTGGTCCTTCCCGGCGAAATGAAATATTCCTTGAGTGCTAGTTCAAACTGACTCCATGTTGGTGTAGGATTATTTATAATAAAATTTTGATAAAATGTCTTTGCGCTTTTTTTTAGATAAATAGGGATATACATTGTTTTTTTATCATCAGACCACTCATTACCCACAGATATCAAATTATAATTTTCAATAAAATCGTTAACACATTCATCTGGTTCGCCATTATAAAATTCGGGTTTAAAGAAAATTGGTTTGGACATGTTGAAAGTTTCTATTTTATTGTTTATATTATTTGGGTATACTAAATCAGTATCCGTTTTTTTTTTGAACGCGTTATAACTGGTGATCTCTTTTCAAGATTAAGATGTTTAGGTACGAACTCCGGGTCGATATCGTTATAGTCCTCAATTTGATTTTTTTTTAAAATAGATCTTAATAGAAGTCGTAATTGTACGACTTCGCTATTTGTTGAAAATTTGGCATTCACAAATCCTAAAATTTTTAGTAGATCGTCTTTAGATAAAATATAATAAAGATACAAGGACTTAGGTATAGAAAGTAATTTAATCTTTCGTTCCAGGGACTTCTGTGTAAATTCCTCTTTTGTAACTTTATTTGGAAGTTCTAATGAAAAAAGAATCCCAAAATCAAGCTTAGCGACTTCTATAACATCACTGGGTAATTTTATATTCCTACACTGAGAAAAAGCTTCAGTGATCTCTGAATACTTAACTGTTTCAATATAAGATAGACATTCGTTTGGCGTTAAACTACAAACATCTATCGACTTATCTAAGTTTAAAATTGACCAAGTACGTTGGGAAATATGAATGGTTTGATTATTACCCGCTCTTTTAAAATAATATTTAAACATTTGCTAAATATATAAGTTTTTATAATTATCCTATTATTTAAACTATTTTAAGTTCCGGAAATAATAAATAATTTAGATTAAAACTAAATACTATCACCAAACAAACAAAAGACGTACACTATTTCTTGATACCTACAATAGTCAGTACTATTGTGTTAGTTTTTTTTTTTTTTGAAAAATTTTAGGAGCATTTGCCCGGTGCCTCCACCAAATTGCAACACACCTCCTTGGCTATTTAAACCAAGTGGCTGTCGATATTTATACCTAATCCTATCCAGTTAAGGAGTAGATGGCTATTCCCTCTACACGAACCGGTCTTGAGAACCGGGTTGTTGGACTGATATAAATAAAGTTGTCTAAGTTATATTTTACAGGTCCTAGAAACTTATGACCTGCGTTCATAAACTAACACAATCGAACACAACTTAGCAACGTATACAATAATTTATTAAATGTATAAAATAGTTATATTATTATACAGTACACTAAACCTGAGTAACCCTGTTGTTGAGGGTAGTTTATTGAAGATCACAGGAGTAGCGGAGTACGAGTTGAACAATATTGATTTATTATGATTTATCTGTCAGGTAAATTATTATGCGATTTAATATGTAGATATGACTGCTGGTGGATATAGTCTCTACTCCGCGATTCTATCTCGACTGACTGTGGGTGCGAATACTGTATATAGGCTCGTACTCTACGTTCATGTGTTCTGTCTATCTAAGCAAATTTACCGAGTTCGACATAAATGACTAGTCAGTAATCTGTATCGTTACAGTTACCCCCTTCGCCATTTAAAATCTGCCTTCAGATTTGCTTTCAAAATAAAGTAAAGTAAAAATAAAAAATAAAAAACTGTAATTAAAGGAATGTTAGTAAACACGTGATTACACCTTGGTTATTTTCGACGATGGACATCTATTCCGTTTTTCTCGGTGAATGAAACCTTGTCGAAACATCCCTCTTTT
>NC_042493.1:98702422-98704367 GCF_005508785.2 Acyrthosiphon pisum
CAATACTTTCGATGGGCGCAAAATGCATATAATCAATATTGTGACTAGGAGAGAGTATTGGTTCTCCTGGGAGGGCAACAAGATCTCGCAAAAATCTAAAAGGGCTTCCTCCTCTGTCAAATCCTTATCCATGTTCTCCTTCACCCACACTTTCAAGTCGACCAATTTCACTTTCAGCAATTTCTCCTTCATTATTGTCACTTCGTCCTGGGCTGTCTCCTCCAAAATATTCTCTTGTATTGGTGACGTCATGGTTTTTGTTAATATTTTCGATTTTTTCGACGGAGTGCAATGTCTTTCGCTTTTTTGCTTTAGCGATCCACTGCTGGAGGATTGTTGTTCCTTTTGATTGTTCATTACTTCGTTTTGACATTCAAAAAAAGACATACTTTGTAATCGATTATATTTACTCGTAACTCTGGTTAGTACAACACTACTGTAAAACAGAGTTACTTTCTAGACAATCGAAAACAGACTGAATGCTTATTACATTTAGGCCCTATTTATATTAACACGAACAATGTGTTGTTATTGTAAATTTGATACTTAGATTAGCAATTAATAATTGCTGATTAAGTAAATATCATATTACGTCATAGGTCACAAAATAGTAAAGCTGGATGCTTGCTCAAATATTCGAAGAATATTTAATAACCAACGTTACCAACAACAAATTGACCTTGGACGTAATCAACCAAAGGGGCCTCGGCCGCCGGCTGCGACGGTTGATTACGCCCAAGGTCAGTTTGTGGTTATTGTTGTAGTTAGTAAAATATATTTTCAATATATTTGAGCAAGCATCCAGCAGGGAGAAGTTCGCTTATCAGTACTCCCACTTATTTGTATTATTACTACTTGGTCAGTACGCTTTAGATATGGAACTCGCGGGGACGTATATTACGCAAGTAGAATTTGACGCAATCAGAGAAGAACATCAAACAAGAAAATACGCAAATTATAAAAATGGTGGGATAACTTTACCACAAACACAATTCGTTGGTCCAGGAAATCGTGTTGTTGACAAAGACAATAAAAGTAATTTTAATCAATTGCCAGATAATTGTTTGGATTGGACGGCTTTAGAGCACGACGTTGATTATCATAATGCTGGCAACACTGGATCAACGCAACTGCATGAAATTGCCGCATTAGATAATAAAGCGATAGACGCCGCATGGCGAGAATGTCTAAGCAGTCAACCATTGGGAACGTCCATACTAGCAAGTGGACTGAACGTTAAACAACACTTTGAACATTTGGCAGAAACAATTTCATGGCCGTTTGGAAAAAATCAAGCAGTATACCCGCCGTCAACTTCTAATACTCAACATATAGATTGGTTTGACAAAAAATTAAGCAGACACCGAGGAACATTAGAAGGTAATGGCATTTCGACATTTAGGCCCCCCTCCTCCTCAACGCCCTAATTGGAATAGTTTGAATAGAGGACAACGGTTATATGCCGTACGTCAATATAATATTGCATTGGCTAGACGTAATTTACCACCATTTGTTTTAGGCGAAGAAGTTGTTGTTCAACCTGATATTGTGTCAGAGGAGGAGGGGAGTGAAACGTTTGTTGTTCCTGACGAAACTGATAGTGACTTAGATTGGAATTTCGACGGTGGTATCAATCCGAATACACCACGTGACGTACATAGTCCAATGAGTGGTCCCACTTCAACGACACCAGATTCAAAACGTGGAAATGATTCGGTCCAGGGAGGTAGCGGTAGCAAGAAGACCAAATTACCTGGTACGGGGCGTCAAGCAGCTGATGATCCAGATACTGGGAATCCTAGTCTTGAAAATGCTGTCATACCTAGGCCAATTCATAAGTCAACAGGATATACAATGGTTTTCAGAAAAAATCATTCAATTATTAGTTATGGTTTGGCAAGTGTTCAGCTCCAATTTGGAACATTTGCTAGCGAACGTTTGGGAA
>NC_042493.1:98704417-98708890 GCF_005508785.2 Acyrthosiphon pisum
AAAAAAAAAGGAATCAAAATAAAAAAAAATAAAATCATCTATAATATTATTCGTATAAAAAAAAATTGTAAAATTGAGTTACTGCCTTAATTCGTTGCGCACATCGAAGTAACAACATAGTATGTGGAAATGCGGGTGTATATGAAATATTGTTGTTAATATAATATTATCTTACGTGCTCCGATCTCGTGAAGTGTTGCAAAAATGACAATATTAAAGAATATTGTTGTAAACGATTTTTTTCTCTCTTAAAATAACTAAAATATATTTATCTTAAATAAAATAGGCAATTTCTTAAAAACCCATTAAATATGGACGCTATATGCATTTATGAACCAATATGCAATAATCCTCTAAATATGCAAAATATGCAATATAAAATTCAGTGTGAGGTGAACCGTGGACATTTTAGAACCCTCTAGACGTGCATATACTTAGTACAAACATGCAAATGCATATAAATCCGAGCTTTATTTATAACTTTTAACTCAAAATACTTACCTATATTATTGTACCTACCTATATTTAAAACAATTCAATAAGGTAGACGTTATGGGTATCTTAATTAATTAACATTTTCTTTCCCCGACATGACACATCATTGTTGTATCTATTATCAATCCACACAGAATCTAAAATGTATGTTAGAATTGCATACAATTATTGCGAAAACAAGTGCATTATTGTCAAAATGATACAGTGATCTGAGGACTGAAGTTGACGTACGCCCATTCTACACATTTGTCAGTTAGGTACCTCACCTTTTCGTTATAAACGTCGTTTATTACTATAATAAACAAAAATAAACAGAAGAAACTCCGTTAAACGTCACTCTGTGTCATCCGTCATCGTCTGAAAAAACGGCATATGCAACGCAGGTCTATTATTTCTCCGTAAAATGCGGAATTTTGCAGCTCAAAAATCTTAAAAGTCTCGAAGAAATAAAAGAGGATTTCGAATTGTTTTGTAAATTATGTACGTATGTTTGTATTTTTTTTTGTATTCACACACATTGTAGAATATATAGGTACGTTGATGGCTGATTTTCCATTTCGTTATACGTCACAGTCTCGGTCCCGATAGTGACAGTTAATCGAGTTTCTACTATATATTATAAAGATACCATAATATTATTATGTAGCCGTTAAACTGGCATATGTGTTATAAAAGGTTTTGTATAAGGCCCTGAATACGCACTAATCCATGACACAAGCGATAAAGTGAAGATCAAAGTATAATAAGTATTATATTATTATGTAGAATCACGGCAGAATCACGGTAGAATCACGGAGTCATAGATAATAATAACAATATGAATGTCATATTTTGACAGCTGTTGTTTGACTAGTGATTGGAAAAAATATGTTCACGATAACAGGATAATATATCACTAAATATAACGTCAATGAAATTCATATATTTTACAATGATGTGTTTTTTTTTACTTCTATTACTTTATTTTTATTTTTTGTGTCTTTATCATCACGGTTTGGGGCAATACGGTTTTACGAAAAATAGCAAATTATTTTGTGTTGAGAAATCATAAAATCTAAGATTTGAAAATGTAATACAAGATAATTATAAGTTTGTCTACCTTTATCAACAAAAAAAATGTCTACAAGCCAATCAAATTAAATTTTTATAAGAGTTTGAAGTTCATATTTTTACAATATTGGATATTCACTCGATTTCTCATAATATAGCGGTTTTGTTATTTTATTGTTATTCAAAAACTGTAGATACATGAAAATTTTACTAAATGTTTATATTTTCATTTTGTGAACACCATACAATTTTGAAAATATTTTGACTCTTTTTTAGCTGTTTACGGACATTGTCAGTTTTCAATTTTTTTATAGTTTTTTTTTTCTATAAAATATATCAATACAATTTTGTTTGTTGTGTAAAAAAGTGAGAAAATTGAATGTAAGGCTCCTGATATATTGTTACAATAGCAGTTCAAAATATCAAAAATACATAGCCACCATTTTGTTTTATAAACATTTAAAGTTCGATTTTTGACAAAATGTATCAAATTTAAAAATTGTATGATTATTTTGTTGTTAAAAATGTATAAAATGTTCAACTTTTATAGCTAAGGATTGAAAATTTAAAACAAGGTTCCACGTAAATAGGTTATAAATATTATAATATATAAATTACTTTATTCACAATAATATCATCAAATGTACTTAGTAACACAACTACTACACAGTATATAGTTCGTGCTTAGTAATATCATAGGCTGACTGACCGTTTTAGACTTGACTGACACAGAATCGTTTTTCTTATACAATGATATTATATCATTGAATTCAAATTTAACACCATCCATTACAGTGACCTACTTGTAACATACTGTACAGCAGGGCGTACTTATTCACACTTTTTTTTAAGGATTTTGGACAGTTTTTAAGTTAAATAAAATTTTTTTTTAATATTACCTATTATTATACTATTGAATCGACATTTAATCTACTTTACACACGACGGTCTCAACAAATTCATCATATTATAAAAAAGGGGGAAATGTTCACAAATTTACAGCATACCTATAGTGGTGCCTCGCTAGCTGGTTTCTATACCATAAAAATGGAAACAAAATTACTCACACATACAAGATATGGGAAAATAATAAAAAAACATTATGAATACTATAATTAATGCACAAGAAAGTGGCGATCGTTGCATACTTCAGTATACTATATTATAATAATATTATCAGTGGTGATTACTGATTTGCTCCCACGAATTTAATAACAATAATAATTCATTCTTCAAACATAGTTCAAAGGAATGTGCTTATGTGCACACAGACTACAACTCTATAAAATAATATAATATATCAAACAAACGTAGGCTTCGGCTTTCGCGACAATATTTCCCATAAAAAAAATGATAACCAAAACATATAAATAAAATAAAAATAATTCATGACAAACAGTATATATTATTATTATATTGTATTATAGGGTATTATACTATTATACTGTTATAATATATTGTTCATGTGGGACGTGGACGTATGTGCTTTCGATGTGTGACAAAGGCAATTTAACCGTATTATGATATTATCATGATATAATATATTACAATATTATAATATTTCATATATTTTCATATTGCAACAAGTATACGTAGTATACTAATTTTTTCATTCACAGTCCCATTAATAGAATTTTACGTTTATTTTTTTAAAAATTCGTCAAAAATATTTTGAACTAATTTAAAATCTCGAATTTTTCGTCTATATGTATAAGAGCTATAATCACACATAATCCATATAGGTAGTTAATTATATTATACTTATCATTAAGTTAAATATCTGTTGTTCAAATCGATGAACTACGTGATCAAATCATGGACATATTTGTCTTATATTAATATAATATTATCGATGGATAAAATTAATTTTTGTGATTATATAAGTATAGACAAGGAGTCAGTAACGAACACTATGATTATCAACTGTCTTTATTCGATGTATCAATTATAATATATTATGTACAGATGTATAATGTACACGGAAAAGCCAGGGGTAGACCTATGGCTATTACCTATATGGCTATATTATATAATATATATTATTTTATTGTTTAATATTTTTTTAAATTTCTTTAAGACGACGCGATGCCACACCCGCATTTGTTGTTTCCGTTTTACGACATTTTTTTTTATTTAAATGCCCTGGGGCTTTATTATTTAAACGACCCAAAGGTCTTTATAAATATGTTTGACAATTATACATATTTTACATACTATAATACAAAATATATATATTACACGTTGATGGAGACACTTCCAATGAAGTGGCTCCTGCCTTAATTTAATATCTTAAACTAAGTCGTATGGTTTCAGACGCTTAAGACGTCTGATATCCTTGGAGTTATCTAATAATTGTATGGCTAGTGTATTGACATGGTGATCTAGCCTCGTCTCGTGCTTGCGAGCAAACCTTTGAATTTCGTCTGCTACTGTAGGCAGCATCATATCACGGTGAATTGCGTTGTTTCTTTCGAACCGGTAGGCTGCAGTGATGGTCCGAAGAGCGATGTTTTGACAGCGTTGTATTATATCGATGTTAGACTTACTGGCACAACCCCACAGTTGAATGCCATAAATCCAGATCGGTTTTATAATTGCTACGTACAGTAGACGTTTGTTTTCGATGGTTAACTCGGAGCGGGGTCCGACTAACCAATAAAGTTTTCGCATTTTTTCTTTAATTTGAATTTTTTTCTGATAGACGTGGTGTTTCCAGTTTAGACGAGAGTCGAGGTGCATTCCAAGATATTTTGCTGAATCTTTTTGTGGGATTGGTGTTTGATTCAATACTATTTGGATATTTTCGGTTTTACGTAACGTATAGTTAACGTGCACCGATTTATCGCCATTGATCTTAATTTTCCAACGTCTTGTCCAGGCAAATATATTGTTAATTGACTTCTGTAAGTTATCAGTTGCAGTGAGCTG
>NC_042493.1:98709970-98711078 GCF_005508785.2 Acyrthosiphon pisum
CAAAATGTCGAGCTCAGAGTTAATTGTGTTTGGCATAAATACATGTTCAAGATGCCGAGCGTATATTTCGGCTTTTTCTTGTTCGCTGCGTGCCCAGGTGCCGTCTTCCTTACGGAGAGGTGGTATCTGAACACGAGGCCTCTTCATGTGTCTTGTTGCTTTCCATAACGAATATTCAGTATTAACCGTCGCAGTGAGACTACTCAAGTATGTTTTAAACGTTTCATTTTTCATTTCTTTGATTTTGTCATGAAGAATTTTGCTAACACGGTTCCATTCCGTTTTATCCGTTGGGTTCCGTGTACTATGCCATGTTCGTCTCGCTCGACGTTTTTGTTGGACTAGTTTTCTTATTTCTAGTGGGTAGGTTAACTCGTAATTACCATTGATAGCTACCGGAGTTGCTATTTCCGCAGCACTAACAATCTCGTCGGTTATTTTTTTAACTGCAGTATTAATGTCTGATATTGTTTTTAGTCGAGTTGAAAGTATTATGTTTTCTTCGAGCGTATTTCTGAATAAGTCCCAATTTGTTTTTTTGTTTGTTATAGACATTTTTTTTTGTTTCATTATCACTTCTGAGCTTAGTGAGAGAAGCACAGGAATGTGATCCGACGTCAGTTCTATTAATCCTTCAACTTCCGTATAGTTTGATGAAATTCCTTTCACTACGTAGAAATCAATAAGATCAGGTAGTTTATTTGGGTCAGTAGGCCAATATGTCGGTTTTCTAGTTGAAATAAATTGTGCTTTAATTGTATTTGCTGATTTGAACAATTCCCGCCCTTTGGTGGTAATCAATCTCGATCCCCAAAAGGTGTGTTTGGCATTATAATCTCCTCCAGCAATGAATCTGCTTCCGAGTGTCTGGAAAAATTCAATAAATTTTTTGTCATCTACTTTATGTCTTGGTGGACAATATATAGCAGAGATGGTTAAATCGTTGTTGCCGTCATTAATATGGACACTAGTTGCCTGTAAATGTTCTTGAGGATGTTTATCAAGTTCATAATGTTTAATTGATTCTTTTATTATTATTGCAGTTCCTCCATGTGCGCGATTGCTAGGATGTTCTGTTGTATATATTCGATAGCCATGTAATTTAGAG
>NC_042493.1:98712339-98722929 GCF_005508785.2 Acyrthosiphon pisum
CGATGGATAAAATTAATTTTTGTGATTATATAAGTATAGACAAGGAGTCAGTAACCAACACTATGATTATCAACTGTCTTTATTCAATGTATCAATTATGATATATTATGTACAGATGTATAATGTACACGGAAAAGCCAGGGGTAGACCTATGGCTATTACCTATATGGCTATATTATATAATATATTATTTTATTGTTTAATATTTTTTTAAATTTCTTTAAGACGACGCGATGCCACACCCGCATTTGTTGTTTCCGTTTTACGACATAACAAATTTTCGTTCACTTGTTTCAATAGTGTGCTGATAGTTTTAGTATTAAAATGAAATGACCAATTGTCAAATTTTTATAGTAAAGAACATTATCTGTGCTTAAGCGTTGGCGATTTTGTGATATTTTCATTTTCGAGTAAGATATGGGTATGTGAAATATCAAAAATTAAAAATACTCAAAATTAAAATGTCGAATAAAAACCCACGATTAAGAACAGATAATGTTCTTGACTAAAAAGTTTGATAATATGTCAATTCACTTAAATATCAAAACTAACAGCACTACACTATTAAAACTGGTGAACGAAAATGTTATAGGTCGAACCTACCTATATGTCGAACGTGTGTAAGACGGAGACAACATATTCGGGTACGACTTCCTCTTTAATTTAATAGAATGCCCTGAATAATTATTTTATATGATTAGTATGGTAGATAAAATTAATTTAAGAAATGTAAATTTGTTTTATTTGTCTTAAGCGAATACTCAATCAGTATCAAATGCACCAATTAATCGTTTAATGAATGTAGATAATAATATAATATTATGTACAATATTGATCTTTTTGTTAATAGTTTTTACGAATTTGAAACTAACGTGAATTTAGCTCATATTTGTTAATATTTATAGATAAAAAATTTTACAGTGGGAACTAGTCGAATGTTCGAATGAATTGTTTTCGAATGAAGAGTGTTCGAACAAATCTGTTTGAATGGACTTAATATGTTCGAATAGTATTATGTACGAATGTTATGTATTCCTATCTGAACATAATTACGAGTATACGAATATCGTTCATTTAGTCACATAATTTATAATGCACCTAATAATTTGTTAATAGGTATACCTTTATGATCGCGTGATAAACCAGCCATATAATATTATATACCTATAACCTATCATTCCAACGACTCCAACGATAACGGATAATCGAGATTACATTTTATTCGTATCGAAACATGTGTCATGTGTGCATTGTACATTGTACCTATATGCGGTTCATTTGATACCGACACCAATATTGGCATCCGTTAATCAGTGTGCGAGAAACAGTGTATTAATAGTGTACCTAATAGTGTTTGTTAGTGGACTGTCGAAACGTATTTTGTTATAAAATGTGTTGCGATAATACACAATAAAGTTAGGTAGGTATGTTAAATGTAAATAATTATGAGTTTATGTTAAATAAACAAAATACGTGAAAACGAGATAACACCGAAGTATATTATTGGATATGATCACACATTTTTAAGCGGAATTGCCCATAATTTATCTTTTTAATTTTTTTTTTTTTTCAATTAACACATATTATTATTATCATATTTGATTGTATAGTTAAATTATAAATAATAATAATAATAATAAATTTTTATATCGAAAAATATCATATTTAATTGTATAGTTAAATTATAAATTATAATAATAATAAAAATATTAATAATACATTTTTATACCAAAAAATTAAATTTTGTCGATTTCACAATAAATTAAACATTTAAACTTTCTACAGATACCTAACATTCGAACACTTTTAATTCAGACAACATAGAAAATTCGAACACTTTTCATTCGTACACATAATTTTCGAACAAACGACCCCTCGCCTTTTACTGTAATTGAACTTTGTGTCCGTATATGAATTATTTAAATAAATAAATAAATAAAAAAATACGAAGTATTAGACACACGGTACAAAAATATTTTATACAGGTTGTATATAAAAAAAATAAAATATTAGTTGATATTAATAGAAAATTAATTTGATATTTATGAATATATGATTCACTACGAATTGTAAGTACCTACATTATTTTATATCAAAATTATTCCTAGTCACCAGGTAGGTATATCAGGTATAGCTTGACTTTAAATATTAATTTACTTTTGAATAATTTTTGTATTTTTTAAAATGTGTTCTGAAATTATTAAGCCATAATAAAATTAGTCATCAAATACAACAGTTTTATAACCTATGTTCAATTTCCGATAATTTGAGGTACTGCTATGGTTCTATATACGGTATAATACGGCAGGTATAAATTATATAAAGTTAAAAATGTACATACCCACCGTAATTTAACATCTCTGAAGCCTTAGGTATAGCGCTGGAATGGCAAACAAGTGGCACGAGTGCCAGGCTTGGAACGGGAGACATTTTTAAAGGCACCCCAAATACTTTCATGTGTCTATAATATATATTTATATACCTTGCAACAGACGTTAAAAAACTTTCAAGTAACATGAAATAAAATGTTTCCAACGATCAATAAAAGTTGGTTTCCTCAATAATTTTTTTCTATATCATACCTAATCATTCTTTTTTTATTTATATTTTGCAAAAATGATCTGTGTATTTTTATCAAAGGTAAATTTTAATTATAAAAACAATTTAATGTGATTTTTGGGCTTGCATTTCTATACTATAGACGGAGACGACAGATGCATGGGTAGCATATTATAATCCTCGTAACTGGAATTTGTGACCAGTCTTACACCCGATCCTGGTCTCTCAGAGTCCATTTTTCTCTCGCTCACTCATTCGCTCTATCTCTATATATCGGACGCAACCGTGTACTATACCATAGGTACCACTACTACCCGCTCACCAACGCCGACGTCGTCGTCTTTCCTTATTTATTTTCATTTTGTTTTGTTAAAATTATTTACTGCGCACGTCGTGTTTGAAGCAGGCCAGACAAAATAACTGTTCCGGTTTAACAACGACAGAACACAATATTATAACGACCGTCAACGTATTTTCCTAAATTTATTCATTCGTCCCTATGGCCGGAGACGGGAACCGGACCTTTTTTTCATGTTTATAAATTATATATTTTATGATAGGTTAAATAGATTTTGTATGCAATTGTATATTGTATTTTATAGAATGAAACTATTTTGTATAATTCGATAATATAATTTCATATAAATGAGACACCCGGTGCCAATATAATTCTGTACAACAAAAATACACTCTAACAGTTAGAGTGTTACTAGTCCCGTAGAATAAGCCAATAGTTTTACATATTTTTTAAACTATTAGAGGGTAATATTTTACAGGCCACATTGAACTAGGATTTTCAATATTTTAATCTCAATCTTAAAATTGTATAATATGTCTTTAAACAAGACAATTTTAAGCTTTTTTACAAATTATTTTATACCGTTATTTGAAATAAAATTTAAAAAATGTGTAAGTGGTTAACGCTTTGCTGTACATTAGGTGTCTAGATAATCACTGTAATGGATATGTTAAATTTAAATGCAATGATCGCGATATACAGCCATTGTATATGAAAAACGATTCTGAGCAAAGACGGTCTGTCAACCCATAATATACCTACCACTAAAGTACTAAGTATATTTAATGACATTATTGTGATTAAAGTAATTTATTTTATTATTAGGCAATAGTACTACAGCTGTAGGTTAAATTTATTTTTAACAAAAAAAAAATAGATTTTAAAATGGCATTGCAGTGTGGATAACGTGTTTCATATACCCTACGAATAGTATATTTAAATTACTAAAAAATAATTTAAGTTGTAATTCTAGGTTTTAATATGTACCTAGATATACATTTATCCAAATTTGTCTTTAAAAAAAAAACTGAGATTACCTATATATTTTTTTGATTTTTTGGTTACAGTATAAACTATTTAGGCAAATCCTTATTAAATTTGAAATTCTTAGCTATAAAAGTTGAACATTTTATAATTTTTTAATTATAATAACTAATATTTTTCGAGGTATTGATAAGTTTTATCAAAATATTTATAAAAAAAATCAATGGATCTCTAATATTTATCAACTGAAATATTATAACAACTCATAAGGAACCTTGTATTACATTTTCAAGCTTTTTGATCCAGTGAATAAAATTTACGAATTAAATAATCTACCGTTAATAGTTTTTTAACAACAACAAAATAAAAAATTCGTTGTAAGAGATTTCGCTAATTTATGAATATCCAATGTCGAACATCAAATGCTTGTAAGAAATTAATTTAACTTTCTGGTTTACTTTTTTATTTGTCAAATGTAGGAAAACTTAATGAGAATCTAGAATTAAATTGTCAAAGCTTGGATATAAATAGAAAAACTGTTTCGTGATTTTGATAATTTTGTCCAAATTTTAACTTCAGACATGATCATAAAAAATTATTGTAGATTTACGCTCAAATATATTTTTTTATTTTTTTTATAATTTCCACTTACAACAGTTCATGAGGAACGTTGTATTACAATTTATTTAAAGATTTTCAAAAATTCACTATCGACAATAATTTAAAAAAAACTAACAAAACTTGAAATTTTCTTTTGCCCATAAATGAGTTTTTAAAAATCAATGAGAAATTACGCCACAATCTTAGTTCGTTATGTTAGTCATTATTTGATTTACAGATTTATATTATTTACAATTTATTTAAAATGAGAGATAATTACAAGGAAGATAATATAATATAATATAATATAATAGCTATAATATAATATACGGACTATAATATTAAATTATATTATAATCTAACTATTAACGTTTTTTATACTTATATAATTATTAAATAGCTACTAGTTTGATATGCTTGTTCTATAAGTTGAAAACATATATACAAAATTATCTTATAACTGTACTTAATATACATATTGTAGTAATTTATTATTTGATATTTCACAATTATTATTATTATTATTATTACATTGTAGAATATTATTACTATGATGTTTGCGTTATCGGCCTACGTCGTCGACAACTGCGACAATCACGACGATAACATTAGTAATTATAATTATTAATTACTATCACAAATTATCACAATTATCATTTGTCTATTTTATTGTTACCAATTATCTTGTAAATCCAGTCCGCCTGTAATCGGCGCGTACGGCTTATTTAATGTAGTAAATTATGATACAGAATATAATATTGTAATATTATTTTTTTTATTATTTTCCATGAACGTTGCCATTCTCCACAATGTAGTAGATATCCACCTACTGTTTTACAAAAAAACGTATTGATGAATAAACGATTTTTATAAGATTTTAGGTCTGAAAGATTGTAAGATTGTTCTTTTGTTGTAAAATCTGAGCCACTGCGATCGAAATTTTCAAGGTGCAAAGACAAAATAATATAGATACCTATATTGAATACTGTCTCGTTAAACACTCCACGCATGTTACAATTTATTATTAGTGGCTATTTTCACTCATATTCGAATTGTTAACCTTATCGTAAATGTCAATGTATATCTATAGACTATAACAGGGGTCACCAACTAATTTCTACAGGGGTCCGTTTTGAAACTTACCAAACTTCCCACGGTCCAAAACACATTTAAATACACATTTAAATGACTTTTTTCACACATATTAACATTTTGACATTATTAACATACTAAAATTTTCATACATAACAATTAATAACAATTCTACTAAATGTAACAAGAGGTAGGTTCTTTGGAAATTCTTAGGTTTCGTTTTTTTGACATTCGATAACACAGTGGCACGAGCGTCTAACGTTACTAACGTACCTAACTTCTCGAAATTATTTTTTGCACCTATGGTGAAAGCCCACATGTGACGCTCGGTGAAGGAAACATATATATATTTATTACAATATCGGAAAATATTTTTACATTTTTTATTATAAAAGTGTAATGTAAAAACTAGGTATATTTTATAATTACGCAACTTTTAGGGTCCGTAAAAAATGTACTGTACCTACAAATCTGAAACCACAAATTCATTAGGTATACTTAATAGGTATAATTATTTATAACATATTATTATATATCTAAAATAGCCAACTAGGCGTCAAAATATTTTCACTGCATGACATATTTTGTATTACCTACACGTACAACGCAGCTATCATTCTTGGCCTGTTCTTCTATTATATTATGTCTATGATCCTTAAAAAACTCATTAAAAAATATTAAGATACCTAACTAAAATTATAATTTGTATAATGTGTTTAAAGTTTAAACAATCTTAAGGTGGAATATAGATAGTATAGTAAGGGAAATTATTTTATCACATGTTATTTGTATAATTTTAGACTAAAGTGTGTAAGCTACAATGCTTACTAAGCATATATTTTTAAAAATAATATAAAATAATAAAAAGACCCATTGAAATAAACAGTACATCAATATTATATTAACTACTAATTTATTACTTTTTAAACTTTGATTCAATTTAAGAATTATCATATTTATATTATACATGCAATTACAGTGGAACTATTGGAAATACTAAGTTATACTATTCCAATAAAATAGGTATCTAACCAGTTTATATAATATATACGTAAATAGACATGATATACGATTTTATTTTATGAATGATTTTAAATTCAAGCAACTACCTATCTAATTGGTAAATCCTATAAAAAACAATAATTTATTAATATATTTATAAAAAAAAACCAAATGTACTATGGTATCTTTTATTTTATTTTACATTCTGAGCTGAGCGACGAATGTATTGATTTCAACATGTGATTTTCATTTATTATTATATATTTTTTGTGTCTGTGTAGACTGCAGTGTACATACTACATATACACGATAATAAGTAGTCGAAATAATGCTTCAATTTTCAACTTGAGTATCTTTTCCGGTGGAGAAGTGAATATAGTTGGTTAATGGTTGGGAGGTCAAAATTTAAAGTTCCCAGTAGTTTTCAAAAGTTTAAAATTAAAGGAAAACCGGAATTTTTACGCAAAATCGGTTTTTGACAAAATCGATTTTGGTTTTTGGTGTACCTATCTTTAAAACAAATGACCGTAGATACATGCAATTTTCACTGAACATTTATATTTACATTTATATATTTACAACCGGTACATGACATTTTTACTTCATATTAGCATTTTCTGTATACGATAAAATTTTCAAAATATTTTAATTTGTTTTTAACTAATTATGGACATTTTCTGTTTCCAATTTGTTTATTTTTTTTTATAAATGTCAATACAATTTTATTTATTGGGTAAAAAAGCTTGGAAATTTAATACAATGCTCTCAAAATATTGTTACAATGATATTTGAAAAATATTAAAAATCCATAGCCACAATTTTTTTCTATAAGCATTTTAAGTTCAGATGTTAACAAAACATATAAATCAAGAAATCAAAACCGCGACACTGAAATTTTCTTTCACGTATTATATTCCATATTTGTACCTACGCTTTTGTATTCGTGCAGTTCTTTTCGCAAACTTAACCGACAATTAGTATTATCGTTTTTTAAAAATTAACTACTGTGCGTTAGACTATTGTTATTTCGTAAAAACACTATATCAGTTTATATTACTATAAGTAATTTATTATTTATTTATTTATTTATTTATTTTAATTATAAATGTAACAATATATGGTAAGTTGATATTATAATCGTTATTATAAAACATCGAATATACCTATTGTATGATAGTAATAATACGCGTATTAGTTACTAATAAGTAATAATAGGTATTACTATTATTAGTTATTATTAGTATATTAATTATTATTACTTATTATTTTCATACTATCCGATATTTTATAACAACGATTATAATATTATATTACTACATGTTATTAGGATATATCAGGTAACGACGTATTAGTCAATACTCAATAATGACTCAATAAATTGTTATTATTAAATAATAATTAGGTGATTTATTTGTCTATTATACCTATATCTACGGGCTATGAATAATAATATAATATGGTAGTTGGAAAAAAAATCCCCAGTAGCATTATCCCGGGAATTGACTAAATATAAATAATTTATAAGAATAATTTTCTAAATTACTTGCTCCCTGACCTTCGTCCGGAAGAAATTATTTTTTTATAATTTAATTAAAAAACATATGACTATTTTTTGGCTATACAAATAATAAAATATAATTATATATTGTAGTTATTTTTATTGCTAATTTCTGAAAATTATATATTTTACATTTTGAATTCAACCACTGGAGTGGTAAATTTTATTCTTTTTATTATAGAATAGAGATAAGGTAGAAAAAAATGTAACAAAAAACGGGTGCGTCGCAGGACGTACCGCAAAAGTGAGAACTACATTTTCAGGTTATTGATTTTGTAGTTGGTAGGAACATGGGGATTAAATGAATGGATGTTATGATGGCATGATATGATAAATGTAATTGATAACAAAATTGTATCAATGTTAAGTCATTATTTTATTATAAATGCAAAATATTATTACAATATAAGAATCAAATATACATATTATGTCATCTTAATATTAATTATTTTATAATAATACAATGGTAACACTTTCAATAGCTCGTGCAGGTTCTACATTAACTTTTAATTTATAAATTATCACATAAATATTAACTATTTTCTTCGGGTAAACATTCTCTACCAGTATCACTATCACTCATTTTGCCGCGATACAAACTCCAGAAGGAGCATGCAATCACGTATAAAAAGTTTATCACTTATTACATAAAATAAAATGTAAAGTGGTTAACCTAAATACAGCTCAACAAATGAAGATGCGCCGTATATACACAGAGTTGGAGAAAATGAGACGAAAAAGAATCTGTGCGTGGCTGCCTTCGCGCACACAGATGCTGAAGCGCGTGCACGCAGAGAAAGCGAGATAGGAAGAGAGAGTGAGAGAGTGAGAAAGAAAAGCGGGAGAGGAGAATCCCCCTTGGTTTGGGGTACCTAAGTTATGACCGGGTAAACAAATTTCTTGTTTTTCCTAGTTTTCCCTAAGTCTAAATGAATGAAATAACGTAAGGGCAACATGAAATAACACAAAAAATAAAATTTTAAATAAAATGCATTTATTAAAATCAAAATTAAATAATATACCTCTTCGGACGGACGCGAACGGCGGACGTTCAACGAAATAGGTCCCCAACCAAGCGCGTGCAATAAAGTTCTCACTTTAATAAATTATTTGTTCAATGAATAATATATGTATATTTCAAATGGAAAAATGCAAGCAAAATCAAGTTAGATTCTTATATATATAGAGATATAATAGAAATAAAATTAATAAGGTATATTATTTAAAAACAAATTATCTTTTACCCTATATTATATATTTACATATATATATATATATAATGGATGCATGTAATCAACCATGGACTTATAATAATAATAATAATATAAGTATAATTCTACTGCGGGAACTTTTTTTTTCCTAGCGAGTTGATTTTTTTTTCGGAGATTTTGTTTCCTCATTTCATAATATATTATACAAGCCAATTATAAGGTACATTATTACGGATGAACTATTCTTTTCGAAACATATGTGTTTACCTAGCATTTATTATATATTAGATTAAAATATTGTATCAAGTGTTACGAACCCCTGAATAATAGTAATAATATTTATACACGTGATATTATAACGAGCATCAGGAATTGTGAGTCGGACGGCGTCTCGACTGTGGAATCCGCTGACATGGGCATTTTGTGTGTGACTCGGGGCGTTGGCCAGAGTGCCCGACACACTTCGAATGGCAGACAGACGTAGGTCTTTGTATTTTAACTTTTCGATAATATTATAGTCGTTGGCTGAACATCGATAATATTATGTTATCGCTAGTCGCTACATTATGTTATCTGCATATTTCTATACTAGATTATTTTGTTCGTACCGACGACATCTCATAATAAGCATTGTGAAAAAATACCATAACATTTTTTATGACAGCGGTGAGGTTGGATTTCTGAATGTCGAGTCTGTAATCAGGTCTTTAGCTTCCCACGGTGTGTGGCTCGGCTCGTGGCTCGTGACTCGTGAATAATAATATGTAGATATTCCACAATAATTAAAGACTGGACTTAATAGATGTGGCAACTTTTTATTGATATCATGTAAATAAAATCTGATCAAATATGTTCGCGAATCGGACTAATTACAATCTTCCTACTTAATTTTATATTGAAATTGTTTGCAATTTTCAACGATTTTGAAATTTTTGAACACGTGATAAAATATACAAATTATTATATCTCAGGTAATTTATATAACAATAAAAAATATATAACTAGGTATGATGTAAATTTTCACAATACGTGCTGTCCAAAGTAAATCCGGCGAGTGCGTGTGATCTCTATTCTGACCATGCTGTTCCAATGGCGTCCGATGTGGCTAAATGTAAGCTGTTTTGTTTTTCGACGCATCGGACGCACCGGATGCAATTGGAACAGCATGGTCAGAATAGAAATCGCAACGCAACTCGCCCGGATTTAACTTTGGACACGATGTTATGATTTTTCCCAAAATAGAAAGAGAAAGCTATTTTTAATAGATACGGTCATTCGATATACTA